>NW_024058773.1:10000-47330 GCF_016432855.1 Salvelinus namaycush
TTTTCTATTTCTGTGTGTTTGGCCGGGTGTGGTTCTCAATCAGAGGCAGCTGTCTATCGTTGTCTCTGATTGAGAACCATACTTAGGTAGCCTTTTCCCACCTGTGTTTTGTGGGTAGTTGTTTTCTGTCTTTGTGTCTGTACCAGACAGAACTGTTTCGTGTTGTTCGATTTTCGTTTATCACTTTGTTATTTTTGTCATAGTGTTCACTTTTCATTAAAAGGAACACTTACCACGCTGCGTTTTGGTCTCCTCCCTTAGACGATCGTTATAGAACTACCCACCAACAACGGACCAAGCAGCTTGGTAGGAGGGAGCAGCATTTGTTGGAGAGTTGAACATGGGAGGATATCCTGGACGGCCAGGGACCCTGGGCACAGACGGGAGAGTATCGCCGTTCTAAAGAGGAGCTGGAGGCAGCTAAGGCGGAGCGGCGACGCTACGAGGAGTTGGCTCAAGGAGGCGTGCACGGAAGGCAGCCCCAGAATTTTTTGGGGGGGGAGGCACACAGGGAGATTGGCAGAGTCAGGTCATAGACCTGAGCCAACTCCCCGTGCTTGCCGTGGGGAGAGAGTGACTGGGCAGGCACCATGTTATGCGGTGACGCGCACGGTGTCCCCAGTGCGCACTCATAGCCCGGTGCGCTACATCGCAGCAACTCGCATCGGCCGGGCTAGAGTGGGCTTCGAGCCAGGAGGGATGGTGCCGGCTCAGCGCATCTGGCCTCCAGTGCGTCTCCTCGGCCCGGGTTATCCTGCGCCAGCCCTACGCAAGGTGTCCCCGGTTCGCCAGCACAGCCCAGTGCGGCCTGTTCCAGCTCCCCGCACTTGCCGGGCTACAGGGGGTATCCAGCCAGGAAGAGTTGTGCTAGCTCTGCGCTCGAGGCCGCCAGTGCGCCTCCACGGCCCAGTGTATCCGGTACCTCGGCCAAGGAAGAGGCCTCCTGCATGTCTCCCCAGCCTGGTGAGTCCTGTGCCTGTACTAAGCCCTAACACTCCTGCATGTCTCCCCAGATTGGTGAGTCCTGTGCCTGCTCCCAGAGCCAGGCCTCCTGTGTGTCTCTCCACTCCAGTGATGATCCATGGCAGGAAGCCTCCAGTGGTGATCCATGGCACGAAGCCTCCAGTGATGATCCATGGCAAGAAGCCTCCAGTGATGATCCATGGCAAGAAGCCTCCAGTGATGATCCATGGCACGAAGCCTCCAGTGATGATCCATGGCAAGAAGCCTCCAGAGACGGCATCCAGCCCGGAGCTGCCAGAGTCTCCCTCCTGTCCGGAGCTGCCAGAGTCTCCCTCCTGTCCGGAGCAGCCAGAGTCTCCCTCCTGTCCGGAGCTGCCAGAGTCTCCCTCCTGTCCGGACCTGCCAGAGTCGCCCTCCTGTCCGGAGCTGCCCGAGTCGCCCTCCTGTCCGGAGCTGCCTGAGTCTCCCTCCTGTCCGGAGCTGCCTGAGTCTCCCTCCTGTCCGGAGCTGCCTGAGTCTCCCTCCTGTCCGGAGCTGCCTGAGTCTCCCTCCTGTCTGGAGCTGCCTGAGTCTCCCTCCTGTCCGGAGCTGCCTGAGTCTCCCTCCTGTCTGGAGCTGCCTGAGTCTCCCTCCTGTCTGGAGCTGCCTGAGTCTCCCTCCTGTCCGGAGCTGCCCGAGTCTCCCTCCTGTCCGGAGCCTCCAGAGTCTCCCTCCTGTCCAGAGCTGCCTGAGTCTCCCTCCTGTCTGGAGCTGCCTGAGTCTCCCTCCTGTCTGGAGCTGCCTGAGTCTCCCTCCTGTCCGGAGCTGCCTGAGTCTCCCTCCTGTCTGGAGCTGCCTGAGTCTCCCTCCTGTCTGGAGCTGCCTGAGTCTCCCTCCTGTCCGGAGCTGCCCGAGTCTCCCTCCTGTCCGGAGCCTCCAGAGTCTCCCTCCTGTCCAGAGCTGCCTGAGTCTCCCTCCTGTCCAGAGCTGCCTGAGTTTCCTTCCTGTCCGGAGCTGCCTGAGTCTCCCTCCTGTCCAGAGCTGCCAGTACTGGTACCCTGTCTATACTGTACAGCCATGGTATTACCTCGTACCCTGCACATGGACTCAGTACTGGTACCCTGTCTATACTGTACAGCCATGTTATTGGTACTCATTGTTTATTTATTTATTGTGTTCTTATTTCTCTCTATTTTCTCTATGTTTTTACTTTATGTATTGATGGGAAGGACCTGTCAGTCGGCATTTCACTGTTAGTCTACACCTGTTGTTTACCAAGCATGTGAGGAATAACATGTGATTTGACGGTCTGGAAGGGTTTTGCTGGTCTTTAGATCACTAAGACTGGCGGTCAGGATGTAGTTACGGAGCGCTAATTCCCCCTGCTGATTACTAGGAGGGCCCCTGAACACACACACAACACACACACATGGACGGACGGACACACAAACACACACACACAGACAAACGGACAGACACACAAACACGTACACACACAGACACACACACGGACAGACGGACACACAAACCCAGACACATACACACGCACACATGCAGTCAGGTCGGCACGCGCACACACACACACACACACACACACACACACACACACACACACACACACACACACACACACACACACACACACACACACACACACACACACACACACACACACAGTGGTATCAGTCGTAGCATCATCAGGTGGAGCTGTCAGAGAGAGATGGTCTGATTGGAACCAGAGGGGGAGACAATGATGTCACACCGACACACAGGAACACACACACTGACACACAGAAATACACACACACAGCCCTGTCATATCTAATGTATTTGTAATGAGTGATGCTATCTGCCAGGCTAGCCTCTATAAAACGTTCTACTGACTGAAAGGCTGAGAGAGAGGACACCACATGACTACTGGACACAAACCATTGGGTAGAAGTAGATCATATTGGGCCTCCCGGGTGCATCACAGTGCTAGAGGCTTCACTACAGACCCAGGTTTGATCCCAGGCTGTGATGCAGTGTTAGAGGCTTCACTACAGACCCAGGTTTGATCCCAGGCTGTGATGCAGTGCTAGAGGCTTCACTACAGACCCAGGTTCGATCCCAGGCTGTGATGCAGTGCTAGAGGCTTCACTACAGACCCAGGTTTGATCCCAGGCTGTGATGCAGTGTTAGAGGCTTCACTACAGACCCAGGTTTGATCCCAGGCTGTGATGCAGTGCTAGAGGCTTCACTACAGACCCAGGTTTGATCCCAGGTTTGTGATGCAGTGCTAGAGGCTTCACTACAGACCCAGGTTTGATCCCAGGCTGTGAAACAAACCCAACCTTAATTTCTGTTGTGATGCAGTCACGACCACAAATCTCACAAAACTCTGTTTTAGACAAGATTGATTTTATGACCAAGATGATCCTATTTACACTTTGTGGACAGTAGAATAAATGCCTCAGACCACTTGTAGAAAAGCTAAGTGTTTTTCTAGATCTTTATTTACCCTCCTGTGTCACTTTATACACTGAAGATCACCCCTAAACATAAAATTACATAGTTTATCCACCTCTCTGTGACCTCCAATAACTTCAGAACAAAGTTGACTACAAATACAAAGTTGCCAATGTCTTTGCAATTGATACAAACAAGCTACATATAAAAATATGCTTCGAACTTAAACCAAGACGACTGCATTACATTATAAAAAGTAGGCTACAGGCCTATTTCAATCATATTGAAATAGGCCTGTATTTCATGTTCAATCATATTGAACTAGGCCTATATTTCATGTTCAATCATATTGAAATAGGCCTGTATTTCATGTTCAATCATATTGAAATAGGCCTGTATTTCATGTTCAATCATATTGAACTAGGCCTATATTTCATGTTCAATCATATTGAAATAGGCCTGTATTTCATGTTCAATCATATTGAACTAGGCCTATATTTCATGTTCAATCATATTGAAATAGGCCTGTATTTCATGTTCAATCATATTGAACTAGGCCTATATTTCATGTTCAATCATATTGAACTAGGCCTATATTTCATGTTCAATCATATTGAACTAGGCCTGTATTTCATGTTCAATCATATTGAAATAGGCCTGTATTTCATGTTCAATCATCTGTAATTTTGCTTAATATATTTCAATTATGTGCAATTATGTGTCAAATTGGCGATTTCGTGATTTTTTATTGGATAAGTATTAGAATAGGCCGCCTCAGTATTTGCAGCCGTAGGTGGTAACATCTCTCTAGGAGCTGATCTGCCGTCAGTATTGTGAAATCATTTGAATGTTAAGGAAATATTTGAATGGAGAAAGCTGATCCGAGAGCAGCGCACCCTTTCTTTCCATCCTATCAGTATCGACACATCCAACAGAGCACTTAGCAACCGATATCTCTCTGCGTGGTGTTTTGGGAAACGTTACATCTTCGGGCTGTTGTAGGAACGATGTATCATAAAAAAATTCATAAGCCTAAGTTCCATCTGGAACCGGACGCAGGGGGATCAGATGGAGTGGATAGCTAATTTGGTTGGGAACTGATGGACCATAATGTTAGTGCACCCTAGTAAGCCAAGCCTCAAAACAAGTGTTATTTTAGCAACATTTCCTAGCTATTCCTGCTATAAATCTTATATTGTATCTGTCTATTATGTCATCTAATGTTAATTGTTCCAGCAAAGCATTAGGTTATATATTTTTGACACGTTGTAGAACCTTTGCTGAGCTAGCTAGCTAGCCAGCCTAGCTAGCCTACTTTGTTAAGTGCCACATTAATTCACTATGCAGAGTCTGTGTTCTAGCTAGCTAAATATGCAGAGTCTGTGTTCTAGCTAGCTAAATATGCAGAGTCTGTGTTCTAGCTAGCTCACTATGCAGAGTCTGTGTTCTAGCTAGCTCACTATGCAGAGTCTGTGTTCTAGCTAGCTCACTATGCAGAGTCTGTGGTGTAATTACGTTTCCAAATCATGTCTTCATATCTCAATATTGCATGAGCAGAAATTGACATGTAAAAATATGATTTGTGTAACGGCTGTCGTCCTCCTCATCTGAGGAGAAGTTTGAAGGATCGGAAGACCAATGCGCAGCGTGGTAAGTGCCCATAATGTTTATTTTAAAATATAAACTGAACACTATGAAATACAAAACAATAAATGTGAACATGAACTAAACCGAAACAGTACCGTGTGGCAACAAACACTCACACGGAAACAAACACCCACAAACCAACAGAAAACAGGCTACCTAAATATGGCTCCCAATCCGAGACAGAGACTAACACCTGCCTCTGATTGAGAACCATATCAGGTCAAACGAAAACCCCACATAGAAACAGAAAACATAGAACCCACCCAACTCACGTCCTGACCAACACCAAAACAAAGAAAATACAAAAGAACTAGGGTCAGAACGTGACAATTTGTACACATTATTACACCACAGACTCTGCATATTTAGCTAGCTAGATTCAGCATTTATATCTAGCCTCAGCCATAGTGGTGCCTGAAAGTTGATTGGGGATAATTAAACTAGCTAGCTATAGTGGCCTGGAAATACGATGACAAGTAGGCAAATAAGTAATAATAAACAGCTAGCTAACGTTAGCTAGTTAAAGTTCTACTGCATCTACAGACATCACAATGAGGACAAAAGTATTTCATACAAAACAATTTTACCTTCTAAAATATGTGCATTGAATAGAACGCTCAGTCATGCATCAGTTTTAAAAGTAACGTTTATTTTGACAAGCGTGCAACCCGTGAATGTTGATGTGTGAAGAGGTAATCTCTAATCTCTGTAGTAGTGATTAAATTTTTTATGCGTTTTTCATTTCTTCCAGAATCACGCTATGCACGTAGCTAAGTTCACATCTCCATGTTGGCTATGCACGTAGCTAAGTTCACATCTCCATGTTGGCTATGCACGTAGCTAAGTTCACACCTCCATGTTGGCTATGCACGTAGCTAAGTTCACATATCCATGTTGGCTATGCACGTAGCTAAGTTCACATCTCCATGTTGGCTATGCACGTAGCTAAGTTCACATCTACATGTTGGCTATGCACGTAGCTAAGTTCACATCTCCATGTTGGCTATGCACGTAGCTAAGTTCACATCTCCATGTTGGCTATGCACGTAGCTAAGTTCACATCTCCATGTTGGCTATGCACGTAGCTAAGTTCACACCTCCATGTTGGCTATGCACGTAGCTAAGTTCACATCTCCATGTTGGCTATGCACGTAGCTAAGTTCACATCTCCATGTTGGCTATGCACGTAGCTAAGTTCACACCTCCATGTTGGCTATGCACGTAGCTAAGTTCACATCTCCATGTTGGCTATGCACGTAGCTAAGTTCACATCTCCATGTTGGCTATGCACGTAGCTAAGTTCACATCTCCATGTTGATGAGTAGCTGAGCGTTTGTTTGTGTTTTGTTTCTATCCCCTATCCTGCACGAGGCTGGAGCCTTATTGCTGGCAGTGTTGAATTTAACCACCACAGATCAGCCATGCAGAACTCAAAAAGTCTTCCTCAGCTATTGTATTAGTATTTTACTCATAACTGAATGCTGTCAGAACTTCATGCAACAAAATGATTGCTCACCCAAGGCAAAATTACAATGGAAACTGTTATCGTAAAGACGGTATTAACATTTTCTTGACACAAATATGTTTAGGTTTGGGTATATGTTTGGGTATATGGGTATATGTTTGGGTATATGGGTATATGGGTATATGGGTATATGTTTGGGTATATGGGTATATGGGTATATGTTTGGGTATATGGGTATATGGGTATATGTTTGGGTATATGTATCTGTTGTCTAGTGTATAGTATCCACATACATTTTGGGTATATGTATCTGTTGTCTAGTGTATAGTGTTCACATACAGTTTGGGTATATGTACTGTATCTGTTGTCTAGTGTATAGTGTTCACATACAGTTTGGGTATATGTACTGTATCTGTTGTCTAGTGTATAGTGTCCACATACAGTTTGGGTATATGTATCTGTTGTCTAGTGTATAGTGTTCACATACAGTTTGGGTATATGTATCTGTTGTCTAGTGTATAATGTTCACATACAGTTTGGGTATATGTACTGTATCTGTTGTCTAGTGTATAGTGTCCACATACAGTTTGGGTATATGTATCTGTTGTCTAGTGTATAGTGTTCACATACAGTTTGGGTATATGTATCTGTTGTCTAGTGTATAATGTTCACATACAGTTTGGGTATATGTATCTGTTGTCTAGTGTATAGTGTTCACATACAGTTTGGGTATATGTATCTGTTGTCTAGTGTATAATGTTCACATACAGTTTGGGTATATGTATCTGTTGTCTAGTGTATAGTGTTCACATACAGTTTGGGTATATGTATCTGTGTGTGTGTTTGTTTCTAATGGATGAGCATCTGTTTGGCAAAACTACAGACATTGGGATTGTTTCCACCGTTATTGAAGCCCCTGACCCTGTTTCTCACACACCCAGACACACACAGTTCTATGCCCATTGTCAGTGTGTGACAGGACCTGTGGCTTCAGTAGAAGGGTTGTGATGCTTCTCGAGTCCTATAGTTCTGAACAGCTTTATTAACTCTGACGGAGCCTCATTATCTCTAAAAACAGATCTGAGCCTCTAATAAATCATCTCTGCTGCTCCTGATAGAGCTCCAACCTCAACGCATTAAACCATCATGAGCCTAAACCACAGCTCCACTGGTACACACAGCCTAGAGGGAGGGAGGGAGGGAGGGAGGGAGGGAGGGAGGGAGGGAGGGAGGGAGGGAGGGAGGGAGGGAGGGAGGGAGGGAGGGAGGGAGGGAGGGAGAGGAGGAGAAAGGAGGAGGAGGAGAGAGGAGGAGGCATGGAGGGAGGGAGAGAGGGTGTGTGCGTGCGTGTGCGCGCATGTGTGTGTGAGAAGCCACATGTTGGCAGCAGGGTGAAGGCTTTGGGACTGTGTAGTGATTGAAATAGCATATTGTCTTTCAGTTCCTTCTGCTGAATGTAAATTACAGCTCTCTCTCCCTCACCCTCCCTCGTCCTCTATCTTTCTCTGTCTGTTTGTCGTCGGTCTGTCTGTCTCTTTCTCGCTCTCTCTCTTTCTCTCAATTCAATTAAATTTCAATTTAAGGGCATTATTTGCCATGGGAAACATGCCAAAGCAGGTGAATAGATAATGAACAAAAGTGAAATTAACAAAACAAGATGAACACTAAACATTACACTCACAAAAGTTCCAAAAGAATAGAGTCATTTGAGACGTCATATTATGTCTTTTACAGTGTTGTAATGATGTTCAAATAGTTACAAAAGGGAAAATAAATAAACATTTAGGTTGTATTTACAGTGGTGTTTGTTCTTCACTGGTTTCCCTTTTCTTGTGGCGACAGGTCACAAATCTTGCTGCTGTGATTGCATACTGTGTTACATACCCCAACCAGAAGCCATGGATTACAGGCAACATCCGCACTGAACTGAAGAGCATAGTTTCTGCTTTCAAGGAGCGGTACTCTAACCCGGAAGCTTATAAGAAATCCTGCTATGCCCTCCAACGAAACATCAAACAGGCAAGGCTTCAATACAGGAATAAGATCGAATCATACTACACTAGCTTTGACGCTCGTCAGATGTGGCAGGGTTTGCAAATCTTTACAGACTAAAAAGGGAAGCACAGCAGAGAGCGGCCCAGTGACACGAGCCTACCAGACGAGCTCACTCGTTCTGTGCTCGCTTCGAGGCAAATAACACTGAAATATGCATGAGAACACCAGCTTTTCCGAAAGACTGTGTGATCACGCGCTTCGCAGCCGATGTGAGTATGACCTTTAAACAGGTCAACATTCACAAGGCCGCAGGGCCAGACGGATTACCAGGACGTGTACTGCGAGCATGCGCTGACCAACTGGCAAGTGTCTTCACTGACATTTTCAACCTTTCCCTGTCCGAGTCTGTAATACCAACATGTTTCAAGCAGACCACCATAGTCCCTGTGCCCAAGAACAGTAAGGTAACCTGCCTAAATGACTACAGACCCGTAGCACTCACGTCTGTAACCATGAAGTGCTTTGAAAGACTGGTCATGGCTCACATCAGCACCATTATCCCAGAAACCCTAGACCCACTGCAATTTGCATACCGCCCCAACAACCTCTTCCTCAGCCTGATCAAGACAAAGGAGATGATTGTGGACTACAGGAAAAAGAGGACCGAGCATGCCCCCTTTCTCATCGATGGGGCTGCAGTGGAGCAGGTTGATAGCTTCAAGTTCCTTGGAGTCAACATCACCAACAAGCTAAAATGGTCCAAGCACACCAAGACTTTCACAAAGAGGGCACGACAAAACCTATTCCCCCTCAGGAGACTGAAAAGATTTGGCATGGGTCCTCAGATCCTCTATATACTAGTCAACCCTCCAAACTCGTCATTAAGCTCAAACCCTGGGTCTCGACCCCGCCCTGTGCAACTGGGTCCAGGACTTTCTGACGGGACGCCCCCAGTTGGTGAGGGTTGGAAACACCATCTCCACCCCACTGATCCTCAACACTGGGGCCCCACAATGGTGCGTTCTCAGCCCTCTCCTGTACTCCCTGTTCACCCATGACTGCGTGGCCATGCACGCCTCCAATTCAATCATCAAGTTTGCAGACGACACTACAGTGGTAGGCTTGATTACCAACAACGACGAGACGGCCTACAGGGAGGAGGTGAGGGCCCTCGGAGTGTGGTGTCAGGAAAATAACCTCACACTCAACGTCAACAAAACAAAGGAGATGACCGTGGACTTCAGGAAACAGCAGAGGGAGCACCCCCCTATCCACATCGACAGGACAGTAGTGGAGAGCTTCTTCTAACTAGGGGGCGCAATTTTAACATTTGGCAAAATATGCGTACCCATTTTAAACTGCCTATTTCTCAGCCCCCAAAACTAGAATATGCATATAATAGTCAGATTAGGATAGAAAAAGAATTCTGTAAGAATTTTGTCTGTGAGTTAAACAGAACTGATATTGCAGATGAAAACCTGAGAAAATTTCAAGCAGGAAGTGGCACTCATTTTGAGAGCTCTGTGTTCCAATGCCTTCCTATCGCATATGTGAAGTCGCATCAATAAGACCTCTTTTTCTATGTCTTCCCTAAGGTGTCAACAGCCTTTAGACATAGTTTCAGGCCTTTATTTTGAAGGATGAGCCTACAAGAGCACATTGGGTAAGTGGACAGGTGGGGGCTCTCGGGGTGATTTTTGCGCAAATCTGAAAGGTAGCCATTGTCTCTCTCGCTCCTAGTGAAAAGCCAACTGTCCCGGTTGATTTATTATCGAATAGATATGTGAAAAACACCCTGAAGTTGGATCAAAAACAACGTTTGACATGTTTATGTGGACATTATGGATATAATTTGGATTTTTTTCCGCCGTTGTCGCGAACGCTTTTTCCGGTGGATTACTTGTGATGACGCATCAAACAAACGGAGGTATTTGGATATAAAACATATCTTTATGGAACAAAAGGAACATTTGCTGTCTAACTGGGAGTCTCGTGAGTGAAACCAACCAAAGATCAACAAAGGTAAACGATTAATTTGATTGCTTTGCTGGTTTTTGTTACCGAGTTACCTGGCGCTAGTTGTCGAGCGATCGATACATTTACACAAATGCAAGTATTGCTTTCGCTGGAAAGCATAATTTCAAAATCTGAGACGACAGATGGATTAACAAAAGGCTAAGCTGTGTTTTGCAATATTGCACTTGTGATTTCATGAATTATATTTTATGATTACCCTCTGGCGCTAGGCTACGCTATGCTAGTCAGGGTTTTTAATGACAGAAATCCCGGATCCGGGATGGGGATTTCAGAAAGTTAAGTTCCTCGGCGTACACATCACGGACAAACTGAATTGGTCCACCCACACAGACAGCGTTGTGAAGAAGGCGCAGCAGCGCCTCTTCAACCTCAGGAGGCTGAATAAATTTGGCTTGTCACCAAAAGCACTCACAAACTTTTACAGATGCACAATCGAGAGCATTCTGTCGAGATGTATCACAGCCTGGTACGGCAACTGCTCCGCCCACAACTTTAAGGCTCCCCAGAGGGTAGTGAGGTCTGCACAACGCATCACCGGGGGCAAACTACCTGCCCTCCAGGACACCTACACCACCCGATGTCACAGGAAGGCCAAAAAGATCATCAAGGACAACAACCACCCGAGCCAATGCCTGTTCACCCCGCTATCATCCAGAAGGCGAGGTCAGTACAGGTGCATCAACGCTGGGACCGAGAGACTGAAAAACAGCTTCTATCTCAAGGCCATCAGACTGATAAACAGCCATCACTAGCATTGAGTTGCTGCTGCCAACATACAGACTCAAATCTCTAGCCACTTTAATAATTAATATATTGGATGTAATAAATGTATCACTAGTCACTTTAACCTCTCTGGGATATTCGGGACGCAAGCGTCCCACCTCAACAACAGCCAGTGAAATTGCAGGGCGCCAAATTCAAAACAACATAAATCCCATAATTAAAATTCCTCAAACATACAAGTATTTTACACCATTTTAAAGATACACTTGTTGTTAATCCCACCACAGTGTCCGATTTCAAAAAGGCTTTACGACGAAAGCACACCTAACGATTATGTTAGGTCAGTACCTAGTCACAGAAAAACACGTTTTTCCAGCAGAAAGAGAGGAGTCACAAAAAGCAGAAATAGAGATAAAATGAATCACTAACCTTTGATGATCTTCATCAGATGACACTCATAGGACTTCATGTTACACAATACATGTATGTTTTGTTCGATAAAGTTCATATTTATATCCAAAAATCTTAGTTTACATTGGTGCGTTATGTTCAGTAGTTCCAAAACATCCGGTGATTTTGCAGAGAGCCACATCAATTTACAGAAATACTCATAATAAACATTGATAAAAGATACAAGTGTTATGCATGAAATTAGATCCACTTCTCCTTAATACAACCGCTGTGTCAGATTTCAAAAAAACTTTACGGAAAAAGCACACCATGCAATAATCTGAGTACTGCGCTCAGACAACAAAACAAGCCATACAGATATCCGCCATGTTGTGGAGTCAACAGAAGTCAGAAATAGCAATATAAATATTCACTTACCTTTGATGATCTTCATCAGAATGCACTCCCAGGAATCCCAGTTCCACAATAAATGTTTGATTTGTTCGATAAAGTCCATAATTTTTGTCCAAATACCTCCTTGTTATGTCCAAATACCTCCTTGTTATGTCCATTCAACCGGAGAATTCCTTTGTCTTCAGAAATGCGATGGAATGCAGGTTGCTCTCACGGGAGCGCGCGTGATCAGCTCATGCCAGACACCTGACTCAAAGAGTTCTCATTCCCCCCTCCTTCACAGTAGAAGCATCAAAGAAGGTTCTAAAGACTGTTGACATGGAAGCCTTAGGAAGTGCAATATGACCACATGTCCACTCTATCTTGGATAGGCAAAGAGTTGAAAAACTACAAACCTCAGATTTCCCACTTCCTGGTTGTATTTTTTCTCAGGTTTTTTCTCAGGTTTTTGCCTGCCATATGAGTTTGTTATACTCACAGACATCATTCAAACAGTTTTAGAAACTTCAGAGTGTTTTCTATCCAACTCTACTAATTATATGCATATTCTAGCTTTTAGGACAGAGTAGCAGGCAGTTTACTCTGGGCACCTTTTTATCCAAGCTACTTAATACTGCCCCCCTGTCCCAAAGAAGTTAAACAATGCCACTTTATATAATGTTTACATACCTTACATTACTCATATCATTTGTGCAGTATATACTGTACTCCTTACAATCTACTGCATCTTGCCTATGCCGCAAGGCCATCGCTTATCCATATATTTATATGTACATATTATTATTCATCCCTTTACACTTGTGTGTATAAAGTAGTTGACGTGAAATTGTTAGATTAATTGTTAGATATTACTGCACTGTCGGAACTAGAAACACAAGCATTTCCCTAGACTCGCATTAACATCTGCTAACCATGAGTATGTTACCAATTACATTTGATTTGATTTCAGTGCTGATTTATGACATCTGAATGTGCATCAGATGGCAACAGGATCATATTGTACAGCAATTTCATCAGGTAACATGAATACAAAGCCAGCGAGAGGTGGTTAGAATAGGATGGGAGGCCAAAAGTCAGTTTAACCAATAGAGAGTCAGAGTCCCGAGTGTTGGAACAAACATAGTCTGTCCCACGGTTGGGTAAAGAAGGTTTGTAGTCAACAAAGCATGTAGAAGTCATGAGACAAATAGCAAAATGCACAAAATCTTTTTTAATAAACTCAGAAGAAAAAAAGAAACGTCCACTCACTGTCAACTGCGTTTATTTTAACATGTGTAAATATTTGTATGAACATAACAAGATTCAACAAGTGAGACATAAACTGAACAAGTTCCACAGACATGTGACGAGCATAAATGGGATAATGTGTCCTTGAACAAAGGGGAGGGGGTCAAAATCAAAAGTAACAGTCAGTATCTGGTGTGGCCACCAGCTGCATTAAGTACAGCAGTGCATCTCCTCCTCGTGGGCTGCACCAGATTTGCCAGTTCTTGCTGTGAGATGTTACCCCACTCTTCCACCGAGGCACCTGCAAGTTCCCAGACATTTCTGGGGTGAATGGGCCTAGCCCTCACCCTCTGATCCAACAGGTCCCAGATGTGCTCAATAGGATTGAGATCCGGACTCTTCGCTGGCCATGGCAAAACACTGACATTCCTGTCTTGCAGGAAATCACGCAGAGAAAGAACAGTATGGCTGGTGGCATTGTCATGCTGAAGGGTCATGTCAGGATGAGCCTGCAGGAAGGGTACCACATGAGGGAGGAAGATGTCTTCCCTGTAACGCACAGCGTTGAGATTGCCTCCAGTAACGCTCAATCCTCCGACGATAAACGTGAAACCGACCATCACCTTTGGTGAGACAAAACCGCGTCTTGTCAGTGAAGAGTACTTTTTGCCAGTCCTGTCTGGTCCAGCGACGGTGAGTTTGTGCCCATAGACAACGTTGTTGCCGGTGATGTCTGGTGAGGACCTGCCTTACAACAGGCCAACAAGCCCTCAGTCCAAAATCAAATCAAATCAAATGTATTTATACAGCCCTTCTTACATCAGCTGATATATCAAAGTGCTGTACAGAAATCCAGCCTAAAACCCCAAATAGCAAGCAATGCAGGTGTAGAAGCACGGTGGCTAGGAAAAACTCCCTAGAAAGGCCAAAACCTAGGAAGAAACCTAGAGAGGAACCAGGCTATGAGGGG
Source organism: Salvelinus namaycush (assembly GCF_016432855.1). Taxonomy (NCBI): domain Eukaryota; kingdom Metazoa; phylum Chordata; class Actinopteri; order Salmoniformes; family Salmonidae; genus Salvelinus; species Salvelinus namaycush. The sequence goes on from NW_024058773.1 coordinate 24,259, forward strand.
TGGCCAGTCCTCTTCTGGCTGTGCCGGGTGGAGATTATAACAGAACATGGCCAAGATGTTCAAATGTTCATAAATGACCAGCATGGTCAAATAATAATAATCACAGTGAACAGGTCAGGGCTCCATAGCCGCAGGCAGAACCATTGAAACTGGAGCAGCAGCACGGCCAGGTGGACTGGGGAAAACAAGGAGTTATCATGCCAGGTAGTCCTGAGGCATGGTCCTAGTGCTCAGGTCCTCTGAGAGAAGAGAAAGAGACAGAGGAAGAGACAGAGGCATGGTCCTCCTCCGAGAGAGAAAAAAAGAAAGAGAGAATTAGAGAGAGCATACTTAAATTCACACAGGACACCAGATAAGACAGGGGAAATACTCCAGATATAACAGACTGACCCTAGCCCCCCGACACATAAACTACTGCAGCATAAATACTGGAGGCTGAGACAGGAGGGGTCAGGAGACACTGTGGCCCCATCCGATGATACCCCCGGACAGGGCCAAACAGGCAGGATATAACCCCACCCACTTTGCCAAAGCACAGCCCCCGCACCACTAGAGGGATATCTTCAACCACCAACTTACCATCCTGAGACAAGGCCGAGTAAAGCCCACAAAGATCTCCGCCACGGCACAACCCAAGGGGAGGCGCCAACCCAGACAGGAAGATCACGTCAGTGACTCAACCCACTCAAGTGACGCACCCCTCCTAGGGACGGCATGAAAGAGCACCAGTAAGCCAGTGACTCAGCCCCTGTAATAGGGTTAGAGGCAGAGAATCCCAGTGGAGAGAGGGGAACTGGCCAGGCAGAGACATCAAGGGCGGTTTGTTGCTCCAGTGCCTTTCTGTTCACCTTCACACTCCTGGGCCAGACTACACTCAATCATAGGACCTACTGAGGAGATGATTCTTCAGTAAAAACTTAAAGGTTGAGACCGAGTCTGCGTCTCTCACATGGGTAGGCAGACCATTCCATAAAATGGAGATCTATAGGAGAAAGCCCTGCCTCCAGCTGTTTGCTTAGAAATTCTAGGGTCAATAAGGAGGTCTGCGTCTTCTGACCGTAGCGTATGTGTAGGTATGTATGGCAGGACCAAGTCGGAAAGATAGGTAGGAGCAAGCCCATGTAATGCTTTGTAGGTTAGCAGTAACACCTTGAAATCAGCCCTTGCCTTAACAGGAAGCCAGTGTAGAGAGGCTAGCACTGGAGTAATATGATCACATTTTGGGGTTCTTGTCAGGATTCTAGCAGCCGTGTTTAGCACTAACTGAAGTTTATTTAGTGCTTTATCCGGGTAGCCGGAAAGTAGAGCATTGCAGTAGTCTAACCTAGAAGTGACAAAAGCATGGATACATTTTTCTGCATCATTTTTGGACAGAGCATTTCTGATTGTTGCAATAAGTAAATGGAAAAATGCTGTCCTTGAAACAGTCTTGATATGTTCATCATATCCGGCCTCTCTCAGCCTCTGGTGAGGACCTGCCTTACAACAGGCCTACAAGCCCTCAGTCCAGCCTATTGCGGACAGTCTGAGCACTGATGGAGGGATTGTGCATTCCTGGTGTAACTCGGGAAGTTGTTGTTGCCATCCTGTACCTGTCCCGCAGGTGTGATGTCCGGATGTACCGATCCTGTGCAGGTATTGTTAAACGTGGTCTGCCACTGTGAGGCCGATCAGCTGTCCGTCCTATCTCCCTGTAGCGCTGTCTTAGGCGTCTCACAGTACGGACTTTGCAATTTATTGCCCTGGCCACATCTGCAGTCCTCATGCCTCCTTGCAGCATGCCTAAGGAATGTTCACGCAGATGAGCAGGGACCCTGGGCATCTTCCTTTTGGTGTTCTTCAGAGTCAGTAGAATGGCCTCTTTAGTGTCCTAAGTTTTCATAACTGTGACCTTAATTGCCTACCGTCTGTAAGCTGTTTGTGTCTTAACGACCGTTCCACAGGTGCATGTTCATTAATTGTTTATGGTTCATTGAACAAGCATGGGGAAACAGTGTTGAAACCCTTTACAATGAAGATCTGTGAAGTTATTTGGATTTATACAAATTATCTTTGAAAGACAGCGTCCTGAAAAATGGACGATTCTATTTTGCTGAGTCTATTTTGTTTAGTTATAGTAGTGGTATTGTCTACAGTAGTAATGCTAGTGACTGGTTATAGTTATAGTAGTGGTAGTGTCTACAGTAGTAATGGTAGTGACTGGTTATAGTAGTGGTAGTGACTGGTTATAGTTATAGTAGTGGTAGTGTCTACAGTAGTAATGGTAGTGACTGGTTATAGTAGTGGTAGTGACTGGTTATAGTTATAGTAGTGGTAGTGTCTACAGTAGTAATGGTAGTGACTGGTTATAGTAGTGGTAGTGACTGGTTATAGTAATGGTAGTGACTGGTTATAGTAATGGTAGTGACTGGTTATAGTTATAGTAGTGGTAGTGTCTACAGTAGTAGTGGTAGTGACTGGTTATAGTAGTGGTAGTGACTGGTTATAGTAGTGGTAGTGACTGGTTATAGTAGTGGTAGTGTCTGGTTATAGTAGTGGTAGTGACTGGTTATAGTTATAGTAGTGGTAGTGTCTACAGTAGTAATGGTAGTGACTGGTTATAGTCATAGTAGTGGTAGTGTCTACAGTAGTAGTGGTAGTGACTGGTTATAGTAATGGTAGTGACTGGTTATAGTAATGGTAGTGACTGGTTATAGTTATAGTAGTGGTAGTGTCTACAGTAGTAGTGGTAGTGACTGGTTATAGTTATAGTAGTGGTAGTGTCTACAGTAGTAGTGGTAGTGACTGGTTATAGTAATGGTAGTGACTGGTTATAGTAATGGTAGTGACTGGTTATAGTCATAGTAGTGGTAGTGTCTACAGTAGTAGTGGTAGTGACTGGTTATAGTAATGGTAGTGACTGGTTATAGTTATAGTAGTGGTAGTGTCTACAGTAGTAATGGTAGTGACTGGTTATAGTAATGGTAGTGACTGGTTATAGTAGTGGTAGTGACTGGTTATAGTAGTGGTAGTGACTGGTTATAGTAGTGGTAGTGACTGGTTATAGTAGTGGTAGTGACTGGTTATAGTAGTGGTAATGACTGGTTATAGTTATAGTAGTGGTAGTGTCTACAGTAGTAATGGTAGTGACTGGTTATAGTAGTGGTAGTGACTGGTTATAGTAGTGGTAGTGTCTGGTTATAGTTATAGTAATGGTAGTGACTGGTTATAGTTATAGTAATGGTAATGACTGGTTATAGTTATAGTAGTGGTAGTGACTGGTTATAGTTATAGTAATGGTAATGACTGGTTATAGTTATAGTAGTGGTAGTGACTGGTTATAGTTGTGGTAGTAACTGGTTATAGTAGTGGTAGTGACTGGTTATAGTAATGGTAGTGACTGGTTATAGTTATAGTAGTGGTAGTGACTGGTTATAGTAGTGGTAGTGTCTGGTTATAGTAGTAGTAGTGACTGGTTATAGTAGTGGTAGTGACTGGTTATTGTTATAGTAGTGGTAGTGACTGGTTATAGTAATGGTAGTGACTGGTTATAGTAGTGGTAGTGACTGGTTATAGTTATAGTAGTGGTAGTGACTACAGTAGTAATGGTAGTGACTGGTTATAGTAGTGGTAGTGTCTGGTTATAGTTATAGTAATGGTAGTGACTGGTTATAGTTATAGTAGTGGTAGTGTCTACAGTAGTAGTGGTAGTGACTGGTTATAGTAGTGGTAGTGACTGGTTATAGTAGTGGTAGTGACTGGTTATAGTTATAGTAGTGGTAGTGACTGGTTATAGTTATAGTAGTGGTAGTGACTGGTTATAGTTATAGTAGTGGTAGTGACTGGTTATAGTTATAGTAGTGGTAGTTGTGTCTGCAGTGGTGAAGTTAGGGTAGCCTGAACATCTGGAAGTTGTTTTGGATTCTCTAGCTTGAAAGGTTCAAGAGTTGCTGTGAATTATTTTATGTAGTGGATATTTTTGTTCCGTTGCCAGATTTGAATAACAGATACGTAGACGAAGATGTCACCACTTGTTCGGAAAGTGGTAAAAATGTTCTGTTGTTTATGAAAAGCGCTTACTAAAACAGCAGTTTTTCTCAGAATCTGCTACTTAGGTTCCAAGTTCAGATTTGAAAAGCAGAGAATTAGCTTGATAGCTAGCTAACGTTAGTTAGAAGCTAGGCTAGCGTCTGTGCCACTGAGGGAAAAATGTGCTACTTCTCTGGAGAAAAATATTCCTGCTATTGTTCACTTTAATTCATGGTACGTCCTACACCTTATTGTGATGTTATATGTTGACAATTAGAAAATAAGATGTTAATTCATAGTTATTTTGCAAAAGAAAGAAGAGGAAGATACTCCATTCAACACCAGAACCGGAAGGTGTACACTGCTGGCCTACTGTTCAGTCGTGTGGTCAGGTGCCACAAAGAGGGACAGGGCAGCACGGCTGGTCCTTAAAATGACACGTGCATGTCAATCTCTCATGGCTGAAAATGGAGGAGAGACTGACTTCATCACTACTTGTTTTTGTAAGAAGTGTTGACATGCTGAATGCACAGAGCTGTCTGTCTAAACTACTGGCACACAGCTCAGACTCCCATGCATACCCCACAAGACATGCCACAAGAGGTCTCTTCACAGTCCCCAAGTCCAGAACAGACTATGGGAGGCACACAGTACTACATAGAGCCATGACTACATGGAACTCTATTCCATATCAGGTAACTGATGCAGCAGTAGAATCAGATTTAAAAAGCAGGTAAAAATACACCGTATAAAACAGCGGGGACTGTGAAGCAACACAAAGGTACAGACACACATACGGGAGCTAGCACACGCACTCTACACACACGTACATTGTGATATTGTGGTATGGTGGTATCAAACATGTTGTATTGTAGATATGTAGTGGTGTAATAATGTTATAAGATGTACTCTTTTATCTGTTGTTTTATATGTAATGTAAGTGCCTTAATGTGTTTGGATCCCAGGAAGAGTAGCTGCTGCCTTGGCAGGAACTAATGGGGATCCATAATAAACCCCAGGAAGAGTAGCTGCTGCCTTGGCAGGAACTAATGGGGATCCATAATAAACCCCAGGAACAGTAGCTGCTGCCTTGACAGGAACTAATGGGGATCCCTAATAAACCCCAGGAAGAGTAGCTGCTGCCTTAGCAGGAACTAATGGGGATCCATAATAAACTACAGGAAGAGTAGCTGCTGCCTTGGCAGGAACTAATGGGGATCCATAATAAACCCCAGGAAGAGTAGCTGCTGCCTTGGCAGGAACTAATGGGGATCCATAATAAACCCCAGGAAGAGTAGCTGCTGCCTTGGCAGGAACTAATGGGGATCCATAATAAACCCCAGGAAGAGTAGCTGCTGCCTTGGCAGGAACTAATGGGGATCCATAATAAACCCCAGGAAGAGTAGCTGCTGCCTTAGCAGGAACTAATGGGGATCCATAATAAACCCCAGGAAGAGTAGCTGCTGCCTTGGCAGGAACTAATGGGGACCCATAATAAACCCCAGGAAGAGTAGCTGCTGACTTGACAGGAACTAATGGGGATCCATAATAAACCCCAGGAAGAGTAGCTGCTGCCTTGACAGGAACTAATGGGGATCCATAATAAACCCCAGGAAGAGTAGCTGCTGCCTTGGCAGGAACTAATGGGGATCCATAATAAACCCCAGGAAGAGTAGCTGCTGCCTTGGCGGGAACCAATGGGGGTCCATAATAAACCCCAGGAAGAGTAGCTGCTGCCTTGGCAGGAACTAATGGGGATCCATAATAAACCCCAGGAAGAGTAGCTGCTGCCTTGGCAGGAACCAATGGGGGTCCATAATAAACCCCAGGAAGAGTAGCTGCTGCCTTGGCAGGAACTAATGGGGATCCATAATAAACCCCAGGAAGAGTAGCTGCTGCCTTGGCAGGAACTAATGGGGATCCATAATAAACCCCAGGAAGAGTAGCCGCTGCCTTGGCAGGAACTAATGAGGATCCATAATAAACCCCAGGAAGAGTAGCTGCTGCCTTGACAGGAACTAATGGGGATCCATAATAAACCCCAGGAAGAAAAGCTGCTGCCTTGACAGGCTAATGGGGATCCATAATAAACCCCAGGAAGAGTAGCTGCTGCCTTGGCAGGAACTAATGGGGATCCATAATAAACCCCAGGAAGAGTAGCTGCTGCCTTGACAGGAACTAATGGGGATCCATAATATACCCCAGGAAGAGTAGCTGCTGCCTTGGCAGGAACTAATGAGGATCCATAATAAACCCCAGGAAGAGTAGCTGCTGCCTTAGCAGGAACTAATGGGGATCCATAATAAACCCCAGGAAGAGTAGCTGCTGACTTGACAGGAACTAATGGGGATCCATAATAAACCCCAGGAAGAGTAGCTGCTGCCTTGGCAGGAACTAATGGGGATCCATAATAAATACAAATATAAAATAAATACACTAACATGCAAGTCATTTCAATGATTTGTTAATTTCATTTCCTCCTAAAAATGTAAGAAACAATCTACTTAATATGTTGCTCAAAATGTAAGTATCTTTATGAGGATAACCAAAGAGAGAGAGAACATTTAGTGATTTCATTTACTCAATTTTGATAATATTATTGGAACAACTTGCCACATGGCTCCATTTTTTTTGAGGATTGTGGGTAATTCAAAATGTTTTGAGTTTATGATAATTGTACACAATGTTGTATGAATGTTTGAAGAATGATAAGTATATATACTATCTATATACATTTTAAGCAACTTGTTGAGGTGTAATGGTTCATGATGAATGGATGTTCAAACCGTCAGCAAAATGTAGCTTGAAAAATGATACCATTGATTCCCACCATTACAACAGTCAATGACAGAGGTAAATGCAGCGTCCTGAAAAGCTGTTAGTTCATTAAACTCCATTTACTGCATGTGGATTGAGCTCAACAATAGTGATGGGAAGTTTGGTTCTACCTCCATTTACTGCATGTGGATTGAGCTCAACAATAGTGATGGGAAGTTTGGTTCTACCTCCATTTACTGCATGTGGATTGAGCTCAACAATAGTGATGGGAAGTTTGGTTCTACCTCCATTTACTGCATGTGGATTGAGCTCAACAATAGTGATGGGAAGTTTGGTTCTACCTCCATTTACTGCATGTGGATTGAGCTCAACAATAGTGATGGGAAGTTTGGCTCTTTTTACTGATTTTTCTTTTTTGACTTGTTCTGTCAAAAGAAAGAATCTTTCAACTCAATTTGTTCATTTGAGTTAGTAGCACACAGAACCCCCTACAAGTGAACTGAAACCTCTAAAGAGTCATGATTTACAAGCTTCTCCTTCTCTTGTTGTTCACCATAGGGGGTTTATTGGAGCTGTCATTTGTTACTCAGACTTGTAAACGTGTGGTTTAAACAGTATACATGTGTTGATTGCTAGGCATACAAATATGATTATTTCTTGATACATTTGAAACAAGGTCTTATTGAACAAATCTTGACCGCCGTGAGGGTGACAAGCACAATATCATTCATCAACTGCATCCTCCAAATGATTTGTTCTCCAGTTTGTTGAGCAGCGGCTGTGTATGTCTTGGTTCCTCAAAGCTTTGTCCATCATAACATTCAATAATCAATGAATTGCATATATTCTTGCATCATTCTTGCGATCAATTATCAGTAAAACATGTATTTTTCTTCTCTATGCTGAGCCGCCTTAATCCTGCTTGACGACAGCAGGTCAAACTAATTACTAAAACAAACAAGTCCCTCATAAAAGCAAATCATGAGTGGTTCAAAAATAACAAATTGTTTGCAAACTGCACATCACTCTCAACAATGCTTGCCAAAAGTCGGTTAAAATGACAAATGATCGAATTCATTTAACTATGTTTAAACATGAATTGTTTGTGAAACACTACTATGTTGGGTTTGCTAAATATGTAAATTACATCAACTGATGTTTAATCCTATTATCAGTAAATCCAACTCATTTTTAGGGCTATTATTAATTCCCTGGATTTACTTTGTTTAAATTCAGACAACTTATTCAAGTTGTTTTACTCAAAAACGTAAAACGATTTCGAAATTATCAAAACCATTAACACTTTAACAGAGACAGACTGTGTGACTTCATCTGATATGGCAGTGCCCTATCCAGAACTACTGCTGGTTTTAACTGATTGGCTAGAGGGTTTACGGTAACCAGGTTCGGAATCAGTTCCTGATTAGAACGATGTCCAACAAACTGATGATTTTCAGGTCTCACAAAGGTTAGCTTGTTGAGGTTATAATATATATATATAATAAAATATTATATATAATAAGATGTGCGAGTCGATTAGTCGCCTGGAAGTATTCAGTGGAGCTGCCCTACCAGAGGCCCCTATCCACACACACACACACACACACACACACACACACACACACACACACACACACAGACACAGACACACACACACACACACACACACACACACACACACACACACACACACACACACACACACACACACACACACACACACACACACACACACACACAGAGTGATTGACATGTGAATTAGCTAGTGTGGTGATGATAATAGGGGTTCTAACCAGGCCCAGACCCAGCGGGCTCAGCCTGTAAGCCCCCTCTCCATGCCCCCTCTCCATTCCTCCTTCTCCTCCCTGCTTCTCTTCCCCCTTTCTCCCCTCTCCTCCCTGCTGCCACCCCCAGAAGACACTCATAAAGATGACAATCTAACTGTTAAAGAACTGCTGATTTTTCATGGGTTTTCAAAAGCTTTTGCTGCCGTGCCAAATGTATATTTTATTTTCTCCCTTCAACTCCTTCTCTCTTTTCCCCATTTCTCTCTCTCTTTTTCAGAAACCACATCCAGCTATATGAAACCCCTCATTTATCAGAAAGGTCTAAAATATAATCCTGCTCAGTGGAAACACTTTGACGGGAAAGGAGATCAGAACGGAACAGATCACAACAGATCAGATCACGACAGATCAGAACAGAAACACTTTGATGGTATTTAGTATTTAGTATTTTTTAGGATCCCCGTTAGATGTTGCGAAAGCAGCAGCTACTCTTCCTAGGGTCCATACAAAACATGAAAAATGACATAATATAAAACATGTATAGACAAGAACAGCTCAATGACAGAACTACATACATTTTTTTGAAATTATACATAGCCCACATATCAACACATACACACAAACTATCTAAGTCAAATACGGGACCGGCGCAGTGTCGTGAGGTGTTGCTTTATCTGTTTTTATAAACCAGGTTTGCTGTTCATTTGAGCAATATGAGATGGAACGAAGTTCCGTGCAAAAATGGCTCTATGTAATACTGAACTCTTTCTTGAATTTGTTCTGGATTTGGGGACTGTGAAACTACCCTTGGTGACTTCTTTAGCTGTGGATGCTGATGCGTATATGGTTGAATCATCAGCATAAATGGACACACATGCTTTGTTTAATGCCAGTGGCAGGTCAGTGGTAAAAATAGAAAAGAGTAGAGGGCCTAGAGAGCTGCCCTGCGGTACACCACACTGTACATGTTTGACATTAGAGAAGCTTCCATTAATGAAATCCCTTTGAGTTCTATTAGATAGATAGCTCTGAATCCACAATATGGCAGGGGTTGAAAAGCCATAACACATACGTTTTCTCAACAACAGGTTATGGTCAATAATATCAAAGGCTGCACTGAAATCTAACAGTACAGCTCCCACAATCTTCTTACTAACAATTTATTTTAACAAATGATCAGTCATTTGTGTCAGTGCAGTACATGTAGAGCGCCTTCTCTATTGGAAAGTCTGTTGTTAATTTGGTCAAATACAATGTTTCCAACAGTTTGCGAAGAGCTGGCAGCAAGCTGATAGGTCTGCTTTTAGAGCCAGTAAAGGCCGCTTTACCACTCTTAGGAAGCGGAATGACTTTGGCTTCCCTCCAGGCCTGACGACAAAGACTTTCCTCTAGTCTCAGATTAAAGATATGACAGATAGGAGTGGCTATATAGTCAGCTACCATCCTCAGTAGCTTTCCATCTAAGTTGTCAATGCAAGGAGGTGTATCATTATTGATGGACAACAATCATTTTCCCACCTCTCCCACACTAACTTTACAAAATTCAAACTTGCAATGCTTTACTTTCATTATTAGCTTTTTATACATGAGTACAATGGCCCACGGTTTGTTTTTTGACATTTCCTGCCTAAGTTTTCCCACTTTGCCAGTGAAGTAATCATTAAAATAATTGTCAACATCAAATACATTTTGTTGATGTATAAGCCATCTGATTCAATGAAAGATTGAGTTGAATGTATCTTTCTGCATATAATTTCATTTAACTTCGTATGGCTGCAGGGGCAGTATTTTTTTTTTGAGTTGGTGGTGACCTAACATAATCGTTTGTGGTGCCTTCGCTGAAAAGCCTATTTGAAATCGGACACTTCGATGGGATTAACAACAAGATTACCTTTAAAATGATATAAGACACATGTATGTTTGAGGAATTTTAATTATGAGATTTCTGTTGTTTGAATTTGGCGCCCTGCACTTCACTGGCTGTTGTCATATCGATCCCATTACCAGGATTGCAGCCATAAGAAGTTCTCCAACGTTTTTTTTCCATCATTCTTTATATCATTGATCTTGGCTTCAAAATACAGTTTCTTCTTCTTTTTGTTGAGTTTAGTCACATCATTTCTCAATTTGCAGTGACAGCTAGTCAGGTGTGCAGCCAGACTTATTAGTCACTCCTTTTGCCTGTCTCTTTCAACAGTTTTTCAATTCCTCATCAATCTATGGATCCTTAACATTTCTAACAGTCAGTTTATTGTTTAATAATAATTGGAAGAAGCAATTTCATAAATTCATCAAGTGCAGCGTCTGGATGCTCCTCATTAATCACATCAGACCAACACATATTTCCAACATCATCCACATAAGAGTCACAGCAAAATATTTTGGATGATCTCTTATACACTATTTTCGTTCCAGCTGTTGAAACTTTGGCTTTCCTGGATATAGCCACTATATTGTGATTACTGCATCCAATGGGGACGGATACAGCCTTAGAACAAAGTTCTACAATATTAGTAAACATGAGATCGATACATGTGGATGATCTTGTTCCTGTAGTGTTTGTAAACACCCTGGTAGGTTGATTAATAACCTGAACCAGATTACAGGCACTGGTTACAAGGAGAAGCTTCCTCACCCATGACCAACTCATAAACCAGATTGCACAGCGGAGAAGGTATGGTGGGATTCGAAATGGTCAGTGATCTGTTTGTTAACTTGGCTTTTGAAGACTTTAGAAAGGCAGGGCAGGATGAATATAGGTCTGTAACAGTTTGGGTCTAGAGTGTCACTCCCTTTGAAGAAGGGGATGACTGCGGCAGCTTTCCAATCTTTAGGAATCTCGGACGATGTGTGCTAAAGTGTGTGGAGTGTGGAGTGTGCTAAAGCAGTGAGTAAAACAGGAGGAGACTTCTGATGTTAACATGCATGAAACCAAGGCTTTTACAGTTACAGAAGTCAACAAATGAGAGCGCCTGGGGACACACGGGGCCTGGGTTAACCTCTACATCAACCGAGGAACAGAGGAGGAGTAGGATGACGGTGCGGCTAAAGGCTATCCAAACTGGTCGTCTAGTGCGTTGGGGACAGAGAATAAAAGGAGCAGATTTCTGGGCGTGGTAGTATAGATTCAGGGCATAATGTGCAGACATGGGTATGGTAGGGTGCGGGTACAGCGGAGGTAAACCTAGGCATTGAGTGATGATAAGAGAGGTTGCATCTCTGGATGCACTAGTTATGCTGGGTGAGGTCACCGCATGTGTGGGAGGTGGGACAAAGGGGGTATCTGAGGCATGTTGAGTGGGGCTAGGGCGTCCGCAGTTAAACAAAACAATGATTTCTACCCTAAACAGTATACAAGGCATATTGACATTAGAGAGTAACATAAAGCGAGGCATAAAGCAACAGAGGTGTTGATTGGGAGAGCTAGCTAAGACAACAACGGGTAAGACAACAACAGCTAATCAGCTAAGAGAACAACAACAGGTAAAATGGCGATGAATGGGCAGAGAGGGTCAGTTAACTACACACAGGGCCTGAGTTCGAGGCCGGGGCCGACAGATGAACAAAATAAACAAAATGGAGGACCGTGATTAAAGAACAGTCCAGCAGGCATCAGCTATGTAGCCAGGTGATCATGGGGTCCAGTGAACAGCAATAGATGAAACAGGGATTGGATGGGGACCGTTGCTGCACAGCTATTTTAAGGTCTCTCCAGAGATGTTTGATCAGGTTCTGTCTGGGCCAATCAAAGGCATTCAGAGACTTGTCCCGAAGCCACTCCTGTGTTGTCTTGGCTGTGTGCTTAGGGTCGTTGTCCTGTTGGAAGGCCAGAATGACAACATCCCGTAGTCGCCTCTTCACTGTTGACGTTGACGTTGAGACTGGTGTTTGTGGTTACTATTTAATGAAGCTGCCAGTTGAGGACTTGTGAGGCATCTGTTTCTCAAACTAGACACTCTAATGGACTTGTCCACCTGCTCAGTTGTGTACCGGGGCCTCCCACTCCTCTTTCTATTCTGGTTAGAGACAGTTTGCGCTGTTCTGTGAAGGGAGTAGTACACAGCGTTGTACGAGATCTTCAGTGTCTTGGCAATTTCTCGCATGGAATAGCCTTCATTTCTCAGAACAAGAATAGACTGATGAGTTTCAGAAGAAAGTCCCTGGTTTCTGGTCATTTTGACATTGTTATCGAACCCACAAATGCTGATGCTGCAGATACTCAACTAGTCTAAAGAAGGCCAGTTTTATTGCTTCTTTAATCAGAATAACAGTTTTCAGCTGTGCTAACATAATTGCAAAAGTGTTTTCTAATGATCAATTAGCCTTTTAAACTTGGATTAGGTAACACAATGTGCCATTGGAACACAGGAGTGATGGTTGCTGATAACGGGCCTCTGTACGCCTATGTAGATATTCCATTAAACAAATCTGCCATTTCCAGCTACAATAGTCATATACAACATTAGCAATGTCTACACTGTATTTCTGATTTACTTGATGTTTTTTAATGGACAAAAATGTTGCTTTCCTTTCAAAAACAAGGATGTTTCTAAGTGACCCCAAACTTTTGAACAGTAGTGTATGTGAGATGCTGTTCATTGACTACAGCTCAGCGTTCAACACCATAGTTCCCTCCAATCTCATCACTAAGCTAAGGATCCTGGGACAAAACACCTCCCTCTGCAACTGGATCCTGGACCTCCTGAGGGGCCGCCCCCAGGTGGCAAGGGTAGGTAACAACATATCTGCCATGCTGATCCTCAACACGGGGCAATTCAGGGGTGTGTGCCTAGTCCTCTCCTGTACTCCCTGTTGCCCTACGACCGCGTGGCCTCACACAACTCCAACGCCATCTTTAAGGTTCCCGATGACACAACGGTGTCCTGATTACCAACGACTATGAGATAGCCTGTAGGGAGGAGGTCAGAGGCGGTGTGGTGCCAGGGCAACAACCTTTCCCTTAACGTCAGTAAGACAAAGGAGCTGATTGTGGACTACAGGAAATGGAGGGCCAGGCACACCCCCATTCACATCGACGTGGCTGCAGTGGAGCTGGTTGAGAGTTCCTCAGTGTCCATATCACTAAGGATCTATCATGGTCCAAACACAACAGCACAGTTGTGAAGAGGGTACGACAATGCAGGAGGCTGAATAAATGTGTCATGGGTCCTCAGATCCTCAAAAGGTTCTACAGCTCCATCATTGAGATCATCTTGACTGGCTGCATCACAGTTGGTATGGCAACTGCTTGGCATCCGACGACAAGGTGCTACAGAGGGTAGTGCGTATGGCCCAGTACATCACTGGGGCCGAGCTCCCTGCCATCCAGGACCTCTATAAACATTCTAAGAATCTAGCCACCAAAGCCACAGACTGTACTCTCTGCTACCGCACGGCAAGTAGTACATACTGTATGCACCATGTCTGGAACCAACAGGACCCTGAAAAGCTTTGAGAATTTAGTGTGAGTCGTCAGGCTAATATTGTATTTGTTTTAATCTATCCAGGGTTAATAATTTAAGAATTTAGTGTGACTCGTCAGGCTAATATTGTATTTGTTTTAATCTATCCAGGGTTAAGAATTTAAGAATTTAGTGTGAGTCATCAGGCTAATGTGTCTTAAAACCTCGAAGTAAAATCCCCTGTTTAGGGGACCTGCGTGGTTCTGGTACCGGTTCCGACCAACATGTTTTCCTCATAAATCTGTGGACACCGTAGATTGAAATGGTTTGCATTGAGAGGTAGCCCTGACTCTCACTGTCTATGTCTATTCTGCCTGTGTGAAGCAGGATGTGAAATCTGACACCACTTGAAGCCGGGATGTCCCTTCTACCATTTCATTCACCCTGTCCATCAACTCCTGGCTGAACCCTATGTCACAGGCCCTAAATATGCCTTGTATCCTTACACCGTAACGCAGCAGGAGAGAGTGGTTTCATCTCTGTAGCACATTCAGAGATTGATTTTATAGCCAGTAATCTAAAATAATTCATAGATTTTAAACAAAAAACACTTTGTGTTTATTATAGACAGACAATATTAATATGAGATGAAAAGAGAGTTCCTAATGAGTTCAGGAGCTAGAGCTCTGTGAGACGTGCACAGCGATGGGGGCAGATGGTTTGATCATGGGAGACCTTTAGAAAATATGCACATTTTCTCAAACACTAAATTGAGGAACAATGGGAAAGTAATTCTCCTTTGAAAGTTGATAAACTTGTAACCCCACTTTTGAGAAAATGGCTCTTGAATGTTTTGGTACACCTACTGGAGAGCTCTTCTTTGTCTCCACCCATTCAGCATCACCCTCTTCAACCTTAGCCCGACCCCAACCATCTCTTTAAGGATTCACATGTGAGGCCATGTGCTAAACAGAGGGAGTAGGGTGGTGTAGTAAACCTCATCCCCATACTATATTTATTTATTTATCTTGCTCCTTTGCACCCCTGTATCTCTACTTGCACATTCATCTTCTGCACATCCTACCATTCCAGTGTTTAATTACTATATTGTAATTACTTCGCCACCATGGCCTATTTATTGCCTTACCTCCCTTATCCTACCTCATTTGCACTCACTGTATATAGACTTTTTCTACTGTATTATTGATTGTATGTTTTGTTTATTCCATGTGTAACTCTGTGTTGTTGTATGTGTCGAACTGCTTTGCTTTATCTTGGCCGGGTCGCAGTTGTAAATGAGAACTTGTTCTCATCTAGTCATCTGGTTAAATAAAGGTGAAATATAAATATATAAAATTAATGTAAAAAACAACAAAAGATTCAAACTAAAAGTGGTGAAAGTAGAAGCAAAACGTTGTATTAATAATACACTTTATCCTAATAATATAATAATAATAATAATAATTAATATAATAATAATACACTTTATCCTAATAATATAATAATAATAATAATAATATATATAATAATAATACACTTTATCCTAATAATATAATAATAATAATAATATATATAATAATAATACACTTTATCCTAATAATATAATAATAATAATAATATATATAATAATAATACACTTTATCCTTTATTTATATTTGGCCTAATTGTACTTTGGTGCAGGTCATGTTGTTCTTCACATTACCGTCGCTGGGAAACAAACTATATCAAATAAAACCAACGTTTATTTGTCACAAGCACAGGATATAGAAGGTGTAACTGGTACAGTGAAATGATTACTTGCGTAGTGGAGTCTTTTGTTTAGACTCATAATCCCAACCCATACTATCATGCACCCTGCATGAATCTGCAGGTAGCTAAAGCTAACCGACTAGGTTCAATATATGCTAGCTAGCTAACATTAGGATATAATTAGCAATGCAAATGGCTCTGAGATACGAATAATATTACTACACATAACATACACGTAACATTAGCTAGCTCGCTAACAGTAAGCTTAAATTGCAATGAAAATGACTTTCTGAAAAAAAATTGAAACGTGTGAAAATGTAAGTAGCTAGACTCTCTTACATGGATGAATGCTTCTCTCTCTCTGTCATGTTTGCCCTTTAGTTTGAAGATGTATTCTGGAGACAGGTGTTTAACTTCTTATGGCTGCAAGCCCGAGGCTGCCCACAATATGACAACAGCCACTTCAAGTGCAGGGCGCGAAATTCAAAATATATTTTTTAGAAATATTTAACTTTCACACATTAACAAGTCCAATACAGCATTTGAAAGATAAACATCTTGTGAATCCAGCCAACATGTCCGATTTTTAAAATGTTTTACAGCGAAAACACCACGTATATTTATGTTAGCTCACCACCAAATACAAAAAAGGACAGACATTTTTCACAGCACAGGTAGCATGCACAAAACCAACCTAACTAACCAAGAACCAACCAAACTAACCAAGAAACAACTTCATCAGATGACAGTCTTATAACATGTTATTCAATAAATCTATGTTTTGTTCGAAAAATGTGCATATTTGAGGTATAAATCAGTTTTACATTGCAGCTACCATCACAGCTACCGTCATAAATAGAACCGAAGCAGCCAGAGTAATTACAGACACCAACGTCAAATACCTAAATACTCATCATAAAACATTTCTGAAAAATACATGGTGTACAGCAAATGAAAGACAGGCATCTTGTGATTCCAGCCAATATTTTCGATTTCTTAAGTGTTTTACAGCGAAAACACAATATAACATTATATTAGCTTACCACAATAGCCAGAAACACAAGCCATTCCCCAGCAGCAAAAGTTAGCGATCGTAACAAACCAGCAAAAGATATATAATTTTTGACTAACCTTGATAAGCTTCATCAGATGACAGTCCTATAACATCAGGTTATACATACACTTATGTTTTGTTCGAAAATGTGCATATTTAGAGCTGAAATCAGTGGTTATACATTGTGCTAACGTAGCATCTTTTTCCCACAACGTCCGGATATTTTTCTGGCACTCACATATTCTGACCAAATAACTATTCATAAACATAACTAAAAAATACATGTTGTATAGGAAATGATAGATACACTAGTTCTTAATGCAATCGCCGTGTTAGAATTCTAAAAATAACTTCATTACGATATGCAGTTTACGTTATGGCGAGAGCGTGCCCAAAACCTGGCCGCAAACTACTAGTACAACATGTTCGACAGATATATGAAATAACATCATAAAATGAGTCCTACTTTTGATGATCTTTCATCAGAATGTTGTACAAGGGGTCCTTTGTCGGGAACAATCGTTGTTTGGATTTAGAATGTCCTCTTCTCCAGTCAATTAGCACGGAAAGCTAGCAAAGTGGCGCTAAGCTCTCCTTCGTGAACAAACGCAGACAACGCAACTGTAACGTTCGTCTGGTGGTGTATTAACGGACCAAGGCGCAGCGGGTGATGAATACATACTGACTTTATTACAAACAGACGAAACACTGACAAAACACTAGAACAAACTACAAAACAATAAACGAAGGCAACAGACCTGAAACAAACGAACTTACATATAGACGAAGGACGCAAGAACAGGAACAGACTACCTTAAACGAACGGACAAACAAAACAGTCCCATGTGGAATACACTGACACAGGAACAATCACCCACAAACAAACAGTGAGAACAACCTACCTTAATATGACTCTCAATCAGAGGAAACGTCAAACACCTGCCTCTAATTGAGAGCCATACCAGGCAACCCAAAACCAACATAGAAACAGAAAACATAGACTGCCCACCCAAAACTCACGCCCTGACCAATAAACACATACCAAACAACAGAAAACAGGTCAGGAACGTGACAGAACCCCCCCCTCAAGGTGCGAACTCCGGGCGCACCCCTACAACTCAAGGGGAGGGTCTGGGTGGGCATCTGTCCGCGGTGGCGGCTCCGGCGGTGGACGAGGACACCACTCCACCACTGTCTTTGTCCCCCTCCTTAGCGTCCTTTGAGTGGCGACCCTCGCCCCCGACCATGGTCCAGGAACCTTCACTAAGGCCCCTCCTACATAGAGGAGACAGCTCAGGACAGAGAGGTAGCTCCGGACAGAGAGGTAGCTCCGGACAGAGAGGTAGCTCCGGACAGAGAGGTAGCTTAGGACAGAGGGACAACTCTGTACTAATGGCAGCTCCGGACTGGGTGGCAGCTCCGGACTGAGTGGCAGCTCCGGACTGGGTGGCAGCTCCGGACTGAGTGGCAGCTCCGGACTGAGTGGCAGCTCCGGACTGAGTGGCAGCTCATGACTGTAGGCCAGCTCATGACTGTAGGGCAGCTCATGACTGGAGGGCAGCTCATGACTGTAGGGCAGCTCATGACTGGAGGGCAGCTCATGACTGGAGGGCAGCTCATGACTGGAGGGCAGCTCATGACTGGAGGGCAGCTCATGACTGTAGGGCAGCTCATGACTGTAGGGCAGCTCATGACTGTAGGGCAGCTCATGACTGTAGGACAGCTCATGACTGTAGGACAGCTCATGACTGTAGGGCAGCTCATGACTGTAGGGCAGCTCTGGCAGCTCCTGACTGGCTGGCGGTTCTGGCAGCTCCTGACTGGCTGGCGGCTCTGGCAGCTCCTGACTGGCTGGCGGCTCTGGCAGCTCCTGACTGGCTGGCGGCTCTGGCGGCTCCTGACTGGCTGGCGGCTCTGGCGGCTCCTGACTGACGGACGGCTCTAGCGGCTCCTGACTGACGGACGGCTCTAATGGCTCGGGACAGACGGGCGGCTCTAATGGCTCGTGGCAGACGGATGGCTCTAATGGCTCGTGGCAGACGGATGGCTCAGAAGGCGCTGGGCAGACGGATGGCTCAGAAGGCGCTGGGCAGACGGATGGCTCAGAAGGCGCTGGGCAGACGGATGGCTCAGACGGCGCTGGGCAGACGGATGGCTCAGACGGCGCTGGGCAGACGGATGGCTCAGACGGCGCTGGGCAGACGGATGGCTCAGACGGCGCTGGGCAGACAGATGGCTCAGACGGCTTTGGGCAGACAGCCGACTCTGACCTGCTGAGGCCCACAGTAGGCCTGGTGCGTGGTGCCGGAACTGGTGGTACCGGACTGGAGACACGTACCTCAAGGCTAGTGCGGGGAGCAGGAACAGGGCACACTGGACTCTCGATGCGCACTATAGGCCTGGTGCGTGGTACCGGAACTGGAGGTACCGGGCTGAGGGCACGCACCTCAGGGCGAGTGCGGGGAGAAGGAACAGTGCGTACAGGGCTCTGGAGACGCACAGGAGGCTTGATGCGTGGTGCCGAAACTGGAGGCACTGAGCTTGAGACACGCACCACAGGGAGAGTGCGTGGAGGAGGAACAGGGCTCTGGAGACGCACTGGAAGCCTGGTGCGTGGTGTAGGCACTGGTGGTACTGAGCTGGGGCGGGAAGGTGGCGCCGGATATACCGGACCGTGTAGGCGTACTGGCTCCCTTGAGCACTGAACCTGCCCAACCTTACCTGGTTGTATGCTCCCCGTCGCCTGACCAGTGCGGGGAGGTGGAATAACCCGCACCGGGCTATGTAGGCGAACCGGGGACACCATGCGTAAGGCTGGTGCCATGTAAGCCGGCCCAAGGAGACGTACTGGTGGCCAGATATGTAGAGCCGGCTTCATGGCACTTGGCTCAATGCTCACTCTAGCCCGGCTAGTGCGGGGAGGTGGAATAACCCGCACCGGGCTATGAACACGTACAGGAGACACCGTGCGCTCTACTGCGTAACACGGTGTCTGCCCGTACTCCCGCTCTCCACGGTTAGCCTGGGAAGTGGGCGCAGGTCTCCTACCTGCCCTAGACCCACTACCTCTTAGCCCCCCCCCAAGAAATGTTTGGGTTGTACTTGCGGGCTTTTCGGGCTTCCGTGCTAGACGCGTCCCCTCATAACGCCGGTTCCTCTCTCCGGTTTCCTCCGCTCTCCGAGCTGCCTCCAGCTGTTCCCATGGGCGGCGATTCACTTCAACTTTAGCCCATGGTCCTTTTCCTTCCATGATTTCCTCCCAAGACCAGAAATCCTGCTTCGTGCGCTGTCCGTTAACCCGCTGCTTGATCCGGGTTTGGTGGGTGATTCTGTAACGTTCGTCTGGTGGTGTATTAACGGACCAAGGCGCAGCGGGTGATGAATACATACTGACTTTATTACAAACAGACGAAACACTGACAAAACACTAGAACAAACTACAAAACAATAAACGAAGGCAACAGACCTGAAACAAACGAACTTACATATAGACGAAGGACGCAAGAACAGGAACAGACTACCTTAAACGAACGGACAAACAAAACAGTCCCATGTGGAATACACTGACACAGGAACAATCACCCACAAACAAACAGTGAGAACAACCTACCTTAATATGACTCTCAATCAGAGGAAACGTCAAACACCTGCCTCTAATTGAGAGCCATACCAGGCAACCCAAAACCAACATAGAAACAGAAAACATAGACTGCCCACCCAAAACTCACGCCCTGACCAATAAACACATACCAAACAACAGAAAACAGGTCAGGAACGTGACAGCAACACGCCTAACGTCCCGAATAAATTTCAATAATCTAATAAAACTATATTGAAAAAACATACTTTACGATGATATTGACACATGTATCAAATAAAATCAAAGCCGGAGATATTAGTCGTCTATAACGACAGCTGTACAGAAGGCAAAACCAGGTCCCTTCGCGCGCTCTCCAGAAAACAGGAAACTGGTGACACGTCATACAAAGAGCATTTATTCGAGCCCAGATCAAGTTATACACTCAATTTCTTCTCTCACTGCCTGTCGACATCTAGTGGAAGACATATGAAGTGCATGTATTCTAATAAATATCAAGGACCTTTATAGGCAGGCCATAGAACAGAGCATCGATTTCAGATTTTCCACTTCCTGTCAGGAAGTTTGCTGCAAAATGAGTTCTGTTTTACTCACAGATATAATTCAAAAGGTTTTACAAACTAGAGAGTGTTTTCTATCCAATAGTAATAATAATATGCATATTGTACGAGCAAGAATTGAGTACGAGGCCGTTTGAAATGGGCACCTTTTATCCGGCTACTCAATACTGCCCCTGTAGCCCAAACAGGTTAATACAGCAGCCTTCTGTGTTCTCTTTTTGACTCCCTCTGCATTTGCAATCATTCTGCTGAAAGGATTACCTATACACACTGACCATCATGTTACAGACAGGATTACCTATACACACTGACCAGTTCATGTTATAGACAGGATTACCTACACACACTGACCAGTTCATGTTATAGACAGGATTACCTGGACATACTGACCAGCTCCTATTATAGACAGGATTACCTGGACATACTGACCAGCTCATGTTACAGACAGGATTACCTACACAGACTGACCATCATGTTATAGACAGGATTACCTACACATACTGACCAGTTCATGTTATAGACAGGATTACCTGGACATACTGACCAGCTCATATTATAGACAGGATTACCTGGACATACTGACCAGCTCATGTTACAGACAGGATTACCTACACATACTGACCATCATGTTACAGACAGGATTACCTGGACACACTGACCATCATGTTACAGACAGGATTACCTACACATACTGACCATCATGTTATAGACAGGATTACCTGGACATACTGACCAGCTCATATTATAGACAGGATTACCTGGACACACTGACCAGCTCATATTATAGACAGGATTACCTACACATACTGACCATCATGTTACAGACAGGATTACCTGGACACACTGACCATCATGTTACAGACAGGATTACCTACACATACTGACCAGCTCATGTTATAGACAGGATTACCTGGACATACTGACCAGCTCATGTTACAGACAGGATTACCTGGACATACTGACCATCATGTTACAGACAGGATTACCTGGACACACTGACCATCATGTTACAGACAGGATTACCTACACACACTGACCATCATGTTACAGACAGGATTACCTACACATACTGACCAGCTCATGTTACAGACAGGATTACCTGGACATACTGACCAGCTCATGTTATAGACAGGATTACCTAGACATACTGACCAGCTCATATTATAGACAGGATTACCTACACATACTGACCAGCTCATATTATAGACAGGATTACCTGGACATACTGACCAGCTCATATTATAGACAGGATTACCTGGACATACTGACCAGCTCATATTATAGACAGGATTACCTACACATACTGACCAGCTCCTATTATAGACAGGATTACCTGGACATACTGACCAGCTCATGTTATAGACAGGATTACCTGGACATACTGACCAGCTCATATTATAGACAGGATTACCTGGACATACTGACCAGCTCATGTTATAGACAGGATTACCTGGACATACTGACCAGCTCATGTTATAGACAGGATTACCTACACATACTGACCAGCTCATGTTATAGACAGGATTACCTGGACATACTGACCATCATGTTATAGACAGGATTACCTACACACACTGACCAGCTCATGTTATAGACAGGATTACCTGGACATACTGACCAGCTCATGTTATAGACAGGATTACCTACACACACTGACCAGCTCATGTTATAGACAGGATTACCTGGACATAATGACCAGCTCATATTATAGACAGGATTACCTGGACACACTGACCAGCTCCTATTATAGACAGGATTACCTGGACATACTGACCATCATGTTATAGACAGGATTACCTGGACATACTGACCAGCTCATGTTATAGACAGGATTACCTACACATACTGACCATCATGTTATAGACAGGATTACCTGGACACACTGACCATCATGTTATAGACAGGATTACCTGGACATACTGACCATCATGTTATAGACAGGATTACCTGGACATACTGACCATCATATTATAGACAGGATTACCTACACATACTGACCAGCTCATGTTATAGACAGAAGCCTGCTACATGGCAGACCAATCCAAACTCTCGACATGTCCAGCCCATCCATTATCTAAGCCAATCTTGGCTAGCGGGAAGGTTTCCTCTTTTTCCGTGGCTAAACCAACTAGGCTT
>NW_024058774.1:0-72500 GCF_016432855.1 Salvelinus namaycush
TACAAGTAAAAACAACAGGAAACGCTGCTTTGGGCTACACGTAAAAACAACAGGAAACGCTGCTTTGGGCTACACGTAAAAACAACAGGAAACGCTGCTTTGGGCTACAAGTAAAAACAACAGGAAACGCTGCTTTGGGCTACAAGTAAAAACAACAGGAAACGCTGCTTTGGGCTACATGTAAAAACAACAGGAAACGCTGCTTTGGGCTACAAGTAAAAACAACAGGAAACGCTGCTTTGGGCTACAAGTAAAAACAACAGGAAACGCTGCTTTGGGCTACAAGTAGAAAAACAACAGGAAACGCTGCTTTGGGCTACAAGTAAAAACAACAGGAAACGCTGCTTTGGGCTACACGTAAAAACAACAGGAAACGCTGCTTTGGGCTACAAGTAAAAACAACAGGAAACGCTGCTTTGGGCTACACGTAGAAAAACAACAGGAAACGCTGCTTTGGGCTACACGTAGAAAAACAACAACAGGAAACGCTGCTTTGGGCTAAAAGTAAAAACAACAGGAAACGCTGCTTTGGGCTCCAAGTAGAAAAACAACAGGAAACGCTGCTTTGGGCTCCAAGTAGAAAAACAACAGGAAACGCTGCTTTGGGCTCCAAGTAGAAAAACAACAGGAAACGCTGCTTTGGGCTCCAAGTAGAAAAACAACAGGAAACGCTGCTTTGGGCTCCAAGTAGAAAAACAACAGGAAACGCTGCTTTGGGCTCCAAGTAGAAAAACAACAGGAAACGCTGCTTTGGGCTCCAAGTAAAAACAACAGGAAACGCTGCTTTGGGCTCCAAGTAGAAACAACAGGAAACGCTGCTTTGGGCTCCAAGTAAAAACAACAGGAAACGCTGCTTTGGGCTCCAAGTAGAAAAACAACAGGAAACGCTGCTTTGGGCTCCAAGTAAAAACAACAGGAAACGCTGCTTTGGGCTCCAAGTAGAAACAACAGGAAACGCTGCTTTGGGCCACACGTAAAAACAACAGGAAACGCTGCTTTGGGCTACACGTAAAAACAACAGGAAACGCTGCTTTGGGCTACATGTAAAAACAACAGGAAACACTGCTTTGGGCTACACGTAAAAACAACAGGAAACACTGCTTTGGGCTACAAGTAAAAACAACAGGAAACGCTGCTTTGGGCTACACGTAAAAACAACAGGAAACGCTGCTTTGGGCTACATGTAAAAACAACAGGAAACGCTGCTTTGGGCTACAAGTAAAACTAAAAACTAAAACGACTAGTTCACGTCCATTACAAAGAAGTCCATCATCATTTTGTATTTGGCAGGTCTAAAGAAACATTGTGGAAATGTATTTTAAAAGAAAACAGAATAGCATATTTTAAGTTTATTATGTCACTAGTCTTTGCTTAGTAGCCAGAGCAATGCTGCCTGGAGTGCATGTGGACAGAGAAGATATTCTTGGAAAAAGTTACATTTGGAAATAGAGCTGCACCTCTTGAATTTGAAGAGTTATTTGACAAAGTGTCATAGAAACTGTAGAATAGGATATTTCTGATTCTATATATAAATCAAAATGTTTTATCCCTGCATGTGACTCTGAAGGAGGATTTGATAAAGCGATGCTCCTTTCCCTGCATCTGTCCATTACAAGATGCGCCCATCTCTTCATGTACAATTTGACAACTGATAATATTAAATCAAATCATCGGACTATTGTCAATTTAAATGTTGTCTATAGGCAAAGTCTTATTATGTGTGAAATTAGTTTCGGTGTAGTTGGATGGGTCGGCTGTACAGGCTGATGGTCATCACGGTTTGAAATGTTTTGCAGAAGGAGCTCTACGTTGGTGGCCTCTGGTATATTATATATCTATATATATATCTAATGCCTTGATTCCATCAAATACACAACAAAATGATTTAACACTTTATCGAGTTTAGCTCCCAGATTAGAAACATTCGTTGTGGTATTGTGTAGAAAGATATATGACTACGATTTAAATTTAAATATATGAATTCAGTGTATTGTTAGATATTGTCTAGGTCAATGAGATCAGGACTATTAAACCTTTAAAAAAAATGTTATTTAACCATCTTCTCTTGAGATTAAAGTCATATTTCCAGTTTTACAGAAAGTTATGAATAGTCACAATGTTTGTTCTTTAAATTATGTATTTTATTAAAACAGAAAAATTAAGTAACAAACCTACTTTATCTTGACAATTTTATTAAAGGTTAAATCAGTCTTAAGAATGATATCTTTCTGATTTGACATAGCATAATTTAATTTAAAATTATCCATAGGTAGTGCCCTATATATTTTGCCTGATTCGGTTTTCTTTCAAAAATTCAGTTTTGTTATTCCCAGTTTTTATGCATTCTGTTCATGTCTCATGATAAACTTGATAAATTAATACATGTTAAATACATTTAATTGATTCCCCACTAAGGACAATGCATTTTGTTTATATTGTTGAATTCCGTTTTAACGCCTGGATTACCCGAGGGCCCTAACGATCCTATTTGGACCGGAATGAGTCTCTCCACTACCTAATTGTTCCTGCAGTGAAGGTTCATCATCTTCATCAAAATGTTATCATCATTGATCTGCAGATAATAAACAAAAAGCCTAGGCCTACCAGGAACCTATGCAATTAATCGAGCCAAATAAATGGCTCTCTCAGCGATGCGATTCGGTAGGCCAGACTGACTGACAAGACGAGAGTCCCTAAACTTTTGCGTCACTGTCTGGCAAGCCCCGACATCCTATGAAAGATTTGGTTTTCAAGAAAACCTATGTGAGACACGCAAAAGAAAATAAATGAATGTGACAGAAAATAAGTGGATTTAGACTCATCGTTGGGACGTGCAAATACATGAGCATGCCCTCTCTCCCCTCTTCCATGTAATGAAATTCGACCGCAACCAATCACAGCCACACAAACAGTACCGGGAGGTGGGTCAGATAGCAGAGTGAGCTTCCCTGTCATCGCTGGCTTTATGACTGACAGGCAGCTGTCCTATCAATAGATCGCTAGGAGACGTATATCGTTCATTCTAGCGGGAGAAGGCTTTTAAATGAAAAGAAGCCTAGTTCAATTTATAAAGTTGAAAATGTGTTATGTAACCGGCTGATTAGACAACGCTAATGGAAAACACTGTGTGTCTGGTCCCGAGTGTGTGTGTGTGTGAGCGTGTGTCTTACCTGACAGGTGTGTGTGTGTCTGGTCCTGTGCGGTGAGTGTGAAGACAGTGAGCAGTAGCTCCTCAGCGGAGGCCAGTAGGAGGCAGTGTGTTACGGAGGTGAAGAACGTGGAGGCCACATCACAGATGAAACACACCAGCGGCTCCAGGTTACCCCTCTCAGACAGACCTGCAATACAATACAATAATGTTGATATACAGTTTATTAGGTACACCCATCTAGTACCGGGTCAGACCCCCATTTGCCTCCAGAACAGCCTGAATTCTTTGGGGATGTAAAAGTTGCTCAATTGGTATCAAGGGACCTAACATGTGCCAGGAAAACATTTCCCACACCATAACACCACCACCACCAGCCTGTACCGTTGACACAAGGCAGGATGGGCCCATGGACTCATGCTGCTTACGCCAAATCAGCATGACGTAACAGGAACCGGGATTTGTCAGACCAGGCGATGTTTATCCACTTCACAGTTGTCCAGTGTTGGTGATCGCGTGCCCACTGGAGCCGCTTCTTCTTGTTTTAAGCTGATAGGAGTGAAACTCGTGTGGTCGTCTGCTGCAACGGCCAATCCGTGACGAGGACCGACGAGCTGTGCGTTCCGAGACGCCGTTCTGCGCACCACTGTTGTACCGCGCTGTTATTGGTCGGTTTGTGGCCCGCCGATTGGCTTGCGAGATTCTTTCCCTTGTCCTTGGACCTCTCGTCAACAAGCTGTTTTCGCCCACAGGACTGCCGTTGACTGGATGTTTGTAGAGACATTTTACGGGGGGAAAAACCCTTGATACTGTCGTGCTTGAAAAGCCCAGGAGGCCGTTTCTGAGACACTGGAACCGGTGCGCCTGACACCGACGATCATACCACGCTCAACGTCTCTTAGGTCACTCGTTTTGTCCTTTCTAACGTTCAACGGAACAGTAACTGAATGTCTTGATGCCTGTCTGCCTGCTTTATTTAGCAAGCCACGACCACGTGACTCACTGTCTGTAGGAGCTAACCATTTTGATGAACGGGATGGTGTACCTACCTAAGTGTACAATACTACTACAATACAATGGAATACTGTTGATATACAATACTAATATAATAAGGTACAATACAATACTTTACAATATGTTATAATACTTTAATACACAATTCAATAGTGGACATATTTATTGTCCATTCGTTACAGCAAACAGAAATACACTACATGTCCAAAAGTATGTGGACACCTTTTCGTCCAACATCTCATTCCAAAATGGCCATTAATATGGAGTTGGTCCCCTATAACAGTCTCCACTCTTCTGGGAAGGCTTTGCACTAGATGGTGGAACATAGCTGTGGTGACTGTGCTTCCACTCAGCCACAAGAGCATTAGTGAGGTGAGGTGAAGTTGGGCGATTAGGCCTGGTTTTCAGTCGGCGTTCCAATTGATCCCAAAGTTGTTCGATTGGGTTGAGGTCAGGGCTCTGTGCAGGCCAGTCAAGTTCTTCCACACCGATCTTGACAAACCATTTCTGTACGGACCTCGCTTTGTGCACGTGGGCATTGTCATGCTGAAACAGGAAAGGGCCTTCCCCAAACTGTTGCCACAAAGTTGGAAGCACAGAATCGTCTAGAATGTCATTGTATGCTGTAGCGTTAAGAGTTCCCTTCACTGGAACTAAGAGGCCTGAACCATGAAAAACAGCCCAGACCATTATTCCTCCTCCACCCAACTTTACAGTTGGCACTATGCATTGGGGCAGGTAGCGTTCTCCTGGCATCCGCCAAACCCAGAATCGTCCATCGGACTGCCAGATGAGGAAGCGTGATTCATCACTCCAGAGAACGAGTTTCCACTGTTCCAGAGTCCAATGGGGGAGAGCTTTACACCACTCCAGCCAAAGCTTGGCATTGTGCATGGTGATGTTAGGCTTGTGTGCGGCTGCTCAGCCATGGAAACCCACGAAAAGATATTGTGCTGACGTTGCTTCCAGAGGTAGTTTGGAACTCTGTAGTGAGTGTTGTAACCGAGGACGGATGATTTTCACGTGCTACAGCACTCAGAGGTCCCGTTCTGTGAGCTTGTGTGGCCTACCACTTCACGGCTGAGCCGTTGTTGCTCCAAGACATTTCCACTTCACAATAACAGCACTTACACTTGACCGGGGGGCAGCTCTAGCAGGGCAGAAATTTGACAAAACTGACTTGTTGGAAAGGTGGCATCCTATGACAGTGCCACGTTGAAAGTCACTGAGTTCTTTAGTAAAACTGTTCTACTGCCAATGTTTGTCTATGGAGATTGCATGGCTGTGTGCTCAATTTTATACACCTGTCAGGAACGGGTGTGGCTGAAATAGCCAAATCCACTAATTTAAAAGGGGTATCCACATACTTTTGGCTAAGTAGTGTATGTATTCTGCTTGTTTTCCAATGCACCATGTGTTGCACATTACATTACCCCGGAGTGGGAAACGTCCCATTACATTACCCCGGAGTGGGAAACGTCCCATTACATTACCCCGGAGTGGGAAACGTCCCATTACATTACCCCGGAGTGGGAAACGTCCCATTACATTACCCCGGAGTGGGAAACGTGCCATTACATTACCCCGGAGTGGGAAACGTGCCATTACATTACCCCGGAGTGGGAAACGTGCCATTACATTACCCCGGAGTGGGAAACGTCCCATTACATTACCCCGGAGTGGGAAACGTCCCATTACATTACCCCGGAGTGGGAAACGTCCCATTACATTACCCCCGGAGTAAGAAAGTCCCGTGCTACAAACACGGTCCCTTGAGTCACAAGTGTGCATCTGGCACTTTAGCAAGCAGTGGGAAGTTAGCAGATACGACTGGGAAAAATTCATTTGAACGGCCGCTCCAACTGGTAAACAATAGTGGGAAACTGACTATCATCCTAAGCACCCACTTCTCCCACATGGTGACCTCTGACCTCTATAACAGCAGTTCAATCCAACAACATTTTTTTTATAAAACACAATCTATTAATGCTTACACATCTATACACCTGCATTGCTTGTTGTTTGGGGTTTTAGGCTGGGTTTCTGTACAGCACTTCGAGATATTAGCTGATGTACGAAGGGCTATATAAAATAAACTTGATTTGATTTGATTCATGTGGTTTTTGAACTATCATTTGTTTACAGGCATGATAAACTTTACTTTTAGTTTATGGTTTAGTTTATGGACACAGCTTGTTCACCATTAGACAAATTGGCCTTTCTCAACGAGTTCCAATCACATGAAGAATGCATCCAACTGGTATTTACAACTGGTAAATTCCCACCTCCCACTTCACAACTGGTAAATTCCCACCTCCAACATGGTTACAAACGCAGCATCAGAGTGGAAACATAACAATCCTGTCAAATAGACAACGCCAGGAACATTGAGAATGATGTCACAACCGACAACGCCAGGAACATTGAGAATGATGTCACAACCGACAACGCCAGGAACATTGAGAATGATGTCACAACCGACAACGCCAGGAACATTGAGAATGATGTCACAACCGACAACGCCAGGAACATTGAGAATGATGTCACAACCGACAACGCCAGGAACATTGAGAATGATGTCACAACCGACAACGCCAGGAACATTGAGAATGATGTCACAACCGACAACGCCAGGAACATTGAGAATGATGTCACAACCGACAACGCCAGGAACATTGAGAATGATGTCACAACCGACAACGCCAGGAACATTGAGAATGATGTCACAACCGACAACGCCAGGAACATTGTGAAATGTTGAACGTTGTGCACGGCATTTAAATTTTCCTGCTGTACCCGAACCCAACCCAACGGTGGGTTTAACGAACCGTTACACCCCGTTTAACATACACATACATTAGTTGATAGGAGCCACAGGGTCAAGCCACAGCGCACCACTCCTGGATGAAGAGAATGTATTGGTGCTCCAGGGGCCCAACATACAGACCTTTAGCCGCCGACAGGGTAGCATGGAGCTTGGCTATCATCTTCTCCACGTACACAGCTCCTATCAGGGGCTCTGGGGAGAAAGACAGAGAGTGGGGTGAATAATCAGGATTTTTTTCCCCAGCATAGGAAGTTCAAGGAGCAACCCAAATGTCAAAATTGTCTTTTTTTTCTTCTTCCATTGGTAGCACTGGTGCACCTAACTTGAACAAGTTAGGAGCACCACATCAAATTTAGGAGCACCAGAAGAAAAAAATAATATTTTTTTTATTTATTGATTGAGATACAGCCTATGTTGGGTCTATGTGGAATTCTAGCTACTTTTGAAGGACACGTTGCGCACTAGAAACTGATATGTATCACTGACACACGTGAGTTAATTATGAAAGATCAGATGTTAATATGTATACCTGTCGCTGAAATTACAAAATATTAGGTTTCTACATTTGGTGTAAAAGCACTAATTTTCCTACTGAGATGCAATACATTGAAAATTGTACACAAGTCTCATAAAAATAAATATTAGGTTTGTGATGATGACATGCAAAATATCTGTCATTCATTCAGTCCAATAGTGGACTTTGCGGTTAGCTAAAATAAAAGTATGGCATAATTCTACCATTTGTATTCATTTGCGAACAACAAGTGGCAACCTAGCCAATACTTACTCCGAAGGATTCCTAAATCACTGCTAAGAATAATGAAATTGACTGCAGTTTCTACTGGTCATTGTTTTCAGGCTGGTTGTATTGGTGCTAGCTAGGTACCAAGCTAAATCTTGTTGACGTTGAGGTCGAACAAATAATGCTTTATTACCAACGCGGTATTGTAAACACATCGTTTGTGGCCGGTGTTTGCTTGTTTGCAGACTTTTTGTACAGCTTTGACAATGCTACTGTATCTTTTGACACGCAAAGACCCAAACGGCGTTAGTATGTGGTGAAGCTAATAGCAGTGACGCTACTACTGTGTAACTCCGGTAGGGCAACATCTGAAAAATAGCGCACTTGGTAGTGTGTACCGGTGCTCAACCAGTCGGCGAAAGCCAACATCACCCACGACAGAGAACGGTTGACTGTCAAGGGCAATGAATTCCATTATCTTGGCGTTGTGGATTTCGCCTTTTGATTTGTCTCTCTGAAATGTTCTTACTCTTTCAAATGACTGCTGGACTTGTTGACGGCTCGATCCACACAGCAGACATTGTGGGCTAGGTTAGGAATGCTGGGTTGCACACGTGTAGCGCAAAATTTTACACGGTGTCATTACATTATGTATCTACGTTAAATGCACGGCAGCTCTGACATCGGTTTTTAACATCGCCGTTAAACTAGACATCAGGCCGATACCGATGTTAGCATTTTTAGCAAAATATCGTCCGATTCCGATATGTTCCCCGATATATCGTGCAACCCTACTTTTCTTTCTATGCCCCAGAATATTTGGATATATTGGTCAAGTTAGCATGGTTGTTAGCTAGCTAGCCAATGAGGTAACATGACTGAACAAAGTGTAAACAAACGGTTAACGACCCGGTAATAGTTTTAGAACAGACCACGACATGGTTCATGAAAGTAAAATACGATTCGCTTTAGGAGGATGAAAATGTTGCGGCAGTAATATGGGTCAGATCATCTGAGCTGGTTGGGCTACAAAAGAAAGCTGTTTTGTGTGTGTGTAATCTCACCATTATTATGATGCTGAGACAGCGCTAGGCTGATCAGAGCCCAGCTGTCCCTATTAGGGGCGGAGCCGGAGCCTTTAAGTCCCACCTCACACAGCTCCTCAGCCAACCCCAGCAGCCGCTCACCCAGCACGGAGCCCTTAAACCAATCACCACACGCCTGCAGAGATACAGGGTCCGCACACGCCTTTTGTATGATCTGGAGAAGAACTCCCCATTTTAGATCCATCTGTAGGTGAGACAGAGAATAAGGCTGGGACCATCTTCACCAGCATACTATTGAGCTACAGAGATAAGAGTTAGGGAACTGAGGGTTACAGAGCTAAGAGTTAGGGAATTGGCAGCTACAGAGCTAGGGAATTGGCAGCTACAGAGCTAAGGAATTGGCAGCTACAGAGCTAAGAGTTAGGGAATTGGCAGCTACAGAGCTAAGAGTTAGGGAATTGGCAGCTACAGAGCTAAGAGTTAGGGAATTGGCAGCTACAGAGCTAAGAGTTAGGGAATTGGCAGCTACAGAGCTAAGAGTTAGGGAATTGGCAGCTACAGAGCTAAGAGTTAGGGAATTGACAGTTAGAGTCGACAGAGTTACAGCGATGATAGTTAGAGTTGACGTTACCGTGGTGATATGGTTGAGGATGCGTGTGGTCTCCTGTGGACTGCAACAGCGTAGAGAACTGAACACCATCTCTACCAGGTAACTGGTGTCTCTCCTGTAATATAATATGAGACTGTTACTAGCCGGCTACCACCCGGTTACTCAACCCTGCAGCCCTACATACATAGTCAAGGAACAATGGTCACTTTAATACTGGTCACTAAAATATCACACGACTGAGCAGGGGCGCGGCCATGGGTGGGCCTGGGAGGGCATAGGCCCACCCAATTGGCCCAGCGTCGTCCGGGTTTGGCCGGTATACGGTATATATATATAATGAGTGTGTACATTACCTGTCCTCCTGCCCCAGCCACAACACCACACGCTCCAGTAGAAACCGCACAGCAGGGTTACTGGGGGGGGGCACGCCACCTCCCCCTCCTCCATCTGCCTTCTGTTCATCCTTCCCTTTTAACTTCTCCTCTTCTGATGTGATGAGCAGCATCTGGGGAGTGGGGGAAAAAATACAAAAAAGGGGGAAAGAAATTAGAGAAATCATTATGTGACTAAGAGATAGAATCAATATAATGCAAATGAAGTATAATGTTAACCTGTTGGGGATGAGGGCGCTGTTTAGGCTATTTATGCTAATTGGGTACTTTTTTTAAACGGCTTCCCACAAAATCCTTGATCGTACAATATGCATATTATTATTATTATTGGATAGAAAACAGTCTATAGTTTCTATAGGAGTTGAAATTTTGTCTCTAAGTGGAACAGAGCCCATTCTACAGCAATTTCCCTGACATGGATTCAGATTTCAGAAATGTTGGCCACTGTTCTGAAGTCAGTTAAAAAGGCACTGATTTTGCTATGACTATACGGACACTTCTTACGTCTTCCCCTGGATGCCTTTACGTGATGACGATTCCAATGGGGTCGATTGCGCGTTCACAGGCCCTACAAATGAAAAAACCCTGAAGCTAGTCATTCTTTTGGAGCTGCGTCATGCGCCTAGAGGACACCGGCCCGCACCTTTTCCAAGCATTAGTGAAGGGGGTAATATTACTCGGGTCATGTTTCTACTCGTTATGGGAGTTAAAAACATCATAAGGTAGTTAATTTAAAGCGTTTTATAGCAATTTATATCCGTTTAGTGCGATTTTGGGACATTTATTTTTGCAACGATGTGAATAGTTGGGCACGCTTTTCAGTTCATCCCGAACGCCGTTGGCATTTCCACATGGCAAGAGGACAGCTTTCCACCAAAAGACGATTTCTCCCAAGAAAGGATCCTTTGCCCAAGATACTGATGGAAGAACAGCTCAAAGTAGGACATTTTTATTATGATAAATCGTGTTTCTGTCGAAACATTTTAGTGGCTTAGGACGCCATGTTTTTTGACGTAGCTTCGCTTGGCGCAAACTGTATTGAAAAGTAAGGATAAATTAAAAAATGTAATAACGCAATTGTATTAAGAATTAAATTGTCTATCAATCCCTGTCCACCCTATATTTTTTAGTCACGTTTATGAGTATTTATGTATAAGAGTAGATCACTGTCTAAGTGGCGCAAGGAAATTTTCTGACCAGCTGAGCTAAATTTCACATTGTATAACCATGATTTTGGTGGCTAAATATAAACATTTGCGATCAAACTGTATATGCATGTTGTAATGTGATGTTACAGGAGTGTCATCGGAAGAATTCTGAGAAGGTTAGTGAAAAAATTAATATCTTTTGGCGATGTTGACTTTTATCGCTCACTTTGGCTAGAATCAATGCTGGGCTGCTATGTGGTATGTGCTATGCTAATATAACGATTTATTGTGTTTTCGCTGTAAGACACTTAGAAAATCTGAAATATTGTCTGTATTCACAGGATCTGTGTCTTTCGATTCGTGTATGCTGTGTATTTTTACGAAATGTTTGATGATTAGTAAGTAGGTAAACACGTTGCTCTAAGTAGTTTTTCTATTCCATTTGTGACGGTGGGTGCAATTGTAACCTATGCCATCTACCTGAAATATGCACTTTTTTCTAACAAAACCTATCCCATACCATAAATATGTTATCAGACTGTCATCTAATGAGTTTTTTTGTTGGTTAGGGGCTATAAATATCTTAGTTTAGCCGAATTGGTGATGGCTACTGGTGTTGGTGGACAAATAAAAGATGGTGGATTATGCTAATGTGTTTTTAGGTAATAGATGTACATCTTTACATATTGTGTCTTCCCTGTAAAACATTTTAAAAATCGGACATGTTGACTGGATTCACAAGATCTGTGTCTTTCATTAGCTGTATTGGACTTTAATGTGTGAAAGTTAAATATTTTAAAAAAATATTTTTTTTGAATTTCGCGGCACTGGTTTTTCAGTGGGGGGGGGGGGGAGTGCCGCTAGCGGCACACTCATCCTAGAAAGGTTAAAAAGGTGACTTCCTGCGATCCAATATACAAAATATATCTGTGATTGATAATGTTACTGTGAGGAAAATAACAGTTTATCTCCAATAAAGAACACAATAGAGAAAATGGACTAAAGGAAAGGAAAGGAAGACTCACAGTGAAGACCCTGGGGGTATGGAAGGAGCGAAGGAGAAGAGAGAGGTACACCAGATGTCTCTCCGAGTTCTTATCATTCACATGGGAGTAACTGATCTGTGCCTGCTGACAGACAATCTCCTCCAGGTGCCAGCTTTTCAGGGGGCCCTCGGCCGTCTCCTGGCCCAGCTCGGGGGCCTCCAGCTGGGCACACTTCAGCGCCACCTCGCCCTCTTCCTCTGGAGAACCAGAACTCTCTGGCTCAGAGAAACAGATCTTCACCGATCTCTTCTTCTTGGTCTGCTTCCTGCCGGCACTCACTGGGCTCTGCATCACCTGGAGGAGACAGAGATGGATAGAAATAATAACAGACAGAGAGAGAGAGACAGAGAGAAACAGAGAGAGAGAAACACACATAGACAGAGACAGACAGACACTTAGAGACAGACAAACAGGCAGAGAGACACTTAGAGACAGACAAACAGGCAGACAGACACTTAGAGACAGACAAACAGGCAGAGAGACAGTTAGAGACAGACAAACAGGCAGACAGACAAACAGGCAGAGAGACACTTAGAGACAGACAAACAGGCAGACAGACAAACAGGCAGACAAACACACATACCTGTAGCAGCGAGGACATTCCTTCTAGGTCTTTCCGCTCCAGACTGTCACTCTGTACACGACGGGCTAACATCACCCTAAGCCCCTCCCAGAAGTCCGCCAGCAGCCTATCAAAGACAACTTCGTTCTCTCCCTCGCTAAGCACACCCACATCCTGAAGTCCAGCCCTCTTCTCCCAGGAGACGAGCATGTCCGTAACCAATGGGAAAAGGGGACCGGCTTGGAGGGAGGGGCTTCCCAAGGCACTGTCGATGAGGGGGAGGAGCTATGGACAGAGAGGAAAGATACACAGAATTATAATTTATGTGCATGTTGTTACCTGTTGTTCTAGGAGCATGTTGTTACCTGTTGTTCTAGGAGCATGTTGTTACCTGTTGTTCTAGGAGCATGTTGTTACCTGTTGTTCTAGGAGCATGTTGTTACCTGTTGTTCTAGGAGCATGTTGTTACCTGTTGTTCTAGGAGCATGTTGTTACCTGTTGTTCTAGGAGCATGTTGTTACCTGTTGTTCTAGGAGCATGTTGTTACCTGTTGTTCTAGGAGCATGTTGTTACCTGTTGTTCTAGGAGCATGTTGTTACCTGTTGTTCTAGGAGCATGTTGTTACCTGTTGTTCTAGGAGCATGTTGTTACCTGTTGTTCTAGGAGCATGTTGTTACCTGTTGTTCTAGGAGCATGTTGTTACCTGTTGTTCTAGGAGCATGTTGTTACCTGTTGTTCTAGGAGCATGTTGTTACCTGTTGTTCTAGGAGCATGTTGTTACCTGTTGTTCTAGGAGCATGTTGTTACCTGTTGTTCTAGGAGCATGTTGTTACCTGTTGTTCTAGGAGCATGTTGTTACCTGTTGTTCTAGGAGCATGTTGTTACCTGTTGTTCTAGGAGCATGTTGTTACCTGTTGTTCTAGGAGCATGTTGTTACCTGTTGTTCTAGGAGCACGGTGCGTATCCGTGTGTGTTCCTCCTCCTCCCCAGTGTTCTGTAACAGAGTGTATCTCAAACACTCTACTGCTGACACCACGATAGCTGCACTCTCTGAAGGACTGGACACAGCACGCTCACTGGACAAGCTGCAACACACACACACACACTCTGGGTTAAACACTGCAGCTGGACTCTCCGATGGGATAACACACACACTTCCCCTCCACCCTCTCCTCCACCACCCGCCCTCTCCTCCACCAACCGCCCTCTCCTCCACCAACCGCCCTCTCCTCCACCACCCGCCCTCTACTCCACCACCCGCCCTCTCCTCCACCACCCGCCCTCTCCTCCACCACCCGCCCTCTACTCCACCACCCGCCCTCTACTCCACCACTCGCCCTCTCCTCCACCACCCGCCCTCTCCTCCACCACCCGCCCTCTCTTTCCTCACCCGCCCTCTCCTCCACCACCCGCCCTCTCCTCCACCACCCGCCCTCTCCTCCACCACCCGCCCTCTCCTCCACCACCCGCCCTCTCCTCCACCACCCGCCCTCTCTTTCCTCACCCGCCCTCTCCTCCACCACCCGCCCTCTCCTTACCCACCCGCCCTCTCCTCCACCACCACCCGCCCTCTCCTTACCCACCCGCCCTCTCCTTACCCACCCGCCCTCTCCTCCACCACCCGCCCTCTACTCCACCACCCGCCCTCTCCTCCACCACCCGCCCTCTCTTTCCTCACCCGCCCTCTCCTCCACCACCCGCCCTCTCCTCCACCACCCGCCCTCTCCTCCACCACCCGCCCTCTCTTTCCTCACCCGCCCTCTCCTCCACCACCCGCCCTCTCCTCCACCACCCGCCCTCTCCTTACCCAACCGCCCTCTCCTCCACCACCCGCCCTCTCCTCCACCACTACCCGCCTCTCCTTACCCACCCGCCCTCTCCTCCACCACCCGCCCTCTCCTTACCCTTGTATGAGACAGCTGTAGAAGGTTGTATAGAAGTCTAGGTTAGGTGTCGTGACCTCAGTGGGTAGTTTACTGATGAGGGGTAGCAGGTTAGAGTGGAGGGCTGTAGCCAAACCTTTACCCCCATCCTTTAACAGGGACCACAGTTTAGGCAGAACAGCCTTCCTGGCATTGACATGACTCCAACAGTCCTGGGACAGAGACAGAGACAGAGAGACAGACAGAGACAGAGACAGAGAGACAGAGAGAGACAGAGACAGAGACAGAGGGCGTACTTGGTAACAATGACCCAGCAAATCCCTCAATTAATAAAGCCTGTGATTTAATAAATGTAAAAGCCATTTTACAAACATCTGACTGAATGCTGAAGGTGTCGCGAAGATGTAGCCTACGAATACTAGAACAGGGATGGGGTTAGGTCTACCTCTCGTTGGCGCCAGCTGCTGTGCACAGTTATCTGACTTCTAGATCAATGGCATAGGCAGTTACATGCACACACGTTTGAGAGGGTGAAAGAGAGGGTGAAAGAGAGGCTGGAGGACAGGCTGGAGGACGGGCTGGAGGACGGGCTGGAGGACGGGCTGGAGGAGGGGCTGGAGGAGGGGCTGGAGGACGGGCTGGAGGAGGGGCTGGAGGACGGGCTGGAGGACGGGCTGGAGGACGGGCTGGAGGACAGGGTGGAGGACAGGGTGGAGGACAGGGTGGAGGACGGGCTGGAGGAGGACAGGCTGGAGGACAGGCTGGAGGAGGACAGGCTGGAGGACGGCTGGAGGACGGGCTGGAGGACGGGCTGGAGGAGGGGCTGGAGGAGAGGCTGGAGGAGAGGCTGGAGGACGGGCTGGAGGAGGGGCTGGAGGAGGGGCTGGAGGACAGGCTGGAAGAGGGGCTGGAGGACGGGCTGGAGGACGGGCTGGAGGACAGGCTGGAGGAGGGGCTGGAGGACGGGCTGGAGGAGGGGCTGGAGGAAGGGCTGGAGGAGGGGCTGGAGGACGGGCTGGAGGACGGGCTGGAGGACGGGCTGGAGGACGGGCTGGAGGACGGGCTGGAGGAGGGGCTGGAGGAGGGGCTGGAGGAGGGGCTGGAGGACAGGCTGGAGGACAGGCTGGAGGACAGGCTGGAGGAGGGGCTGGAGGACAGGCTGGAGGAGGGGCTGGATCAATTCAGTAACAACAGACTAGCAGTATTTTCGTAATGAGGAAGAAATAAAAGGAATACGTAAAACCATTGGTGAACTGGCGATTCATAATGTTTGAATCAGTTTTCTGACTGATGCAAATCGGTGAAGCCCTATATGGAAATTACGATCACCAAATACATATACTTTTTTTAACGTCCTTTTTAGGCTTTAAAGTGTGTTTATTGTCATCAACTTCGATACCCACATTGAATTCTTTGGAAGTTCGCTACAAATCGAGATTTAATTAAATACTGATGCATTCAGACTAATAGATATTTAATTAAATAGTGATCCATTCTGACTACTAGATATTTAATTAAATAGTGATCCATTCTGACTACTAGATATGTAATTAAATAGTGATCCATTCTGACTACTAGATATTTAATTAAATAGTGATCCATTCTGCCTACTAGATATTTAATTAAATAGTGATCCATTCTGCCTACTAGATATGTAATTAAATACTGATCCATTCTGACTACTACATTTGTGGTCACACAGGACCATGTGCTGACACGGGCCAATCACAGGCCAGCAGGCTATGAGGAAGCTTGCGCCCTCATGCACGCTCTTAACACATGGATGAAAACTGCGGTGTCAACGAGCCTCTCAAATGGAGACGGAGAGGCTGACCAATGTCTACGAGCCTGTCAAATGGAGACGGAGAGGCTGACCAATGTCTATGGGGCTGACAGAGTGGAAATGGAGGGACTGACCAATGTCTATGGGGCTGACAGAGTGGAAATGGAGGGACTGACCGATGTCTATGGGGCTGACAGAGTGGAAATGGAGGGACTGACCGATGTCTATGGGGCTGACAGAGTGGAGATGGAGGGACTGACCAATGTCTATGGGGCTGACAGAGTGGAGATGGAGGGACTGACCGATGTCTATGGGGCTGACAGAGTGGAGATGGAGGGACTGACCAATGTCTATGGGGCTGACAGAGTGGAAATGGAGGGACTGACCGATGTCTATGGGGCTGACAGAGTGGAAATGGAGGGACTGACCAATGTCTATGGGGCTGACAGAGTGAAGATGGAGGGACTGACCGATGTCTATGGGGCTGACAGAGTGAAGATGGAGGGACTGACCAGAATGGAGAACAGAGAGTCAACATGTTCTGTATTTAACAGTGCTAGGCAGCCTAGTGGTTAGAGCGTTGGACTAGTAACCGGAAGGTTGCGAGATCGAATCCCCGAGCTGACAAGGTAAAAATCTGTCGTTCTGCCCCTGAACAAGGCAGTTAACCCACTATTCCTAGGCCGTCATTGTAAATAAGAATTTGTTCTTAACTGACTTGACTAGTTAAATAATGGTAATATTTTAAAAAATGTCACTCTAAAGAGCCGTAATTCTGATGATCGTATTTGCCGTCCTTTTTTTGTTTTCCAATGTTGACGTAGCTAGGTTCTAGGTTCTAGGTAACGCTGAGCTTTCAAATGAAGCTTCTGCTGCAAAGGATTAACAGTAGACGACCATCCGGTTCATAGACATTAAAACCAGGTTAGCGCCATCAGGCAACATGAAAAAGACTACAACGACCACAATCCTTTCCTAGTTACGGCCATCAGGCAACATGAAAAAGACTACAACGACCACAATCCTTTCCTAGTTACGGCCATCAGGCAACATGAAAAAGACTACAACGACCACAATCCTTTCCTAGTTACGGCCATCAGGCAACATGAAAGACTACAACGACCACAATCCTTTCCTAGTTACGGCCATCAGGCAACATGAAAAAGACTACAACGACCACAATCCTTTCCTAGTTACGGCCATCAGGCAACATGAAAAAGACTACAACGACCACAATCCTTTCCTAGTTACGGCCATCAGGCAACACGAAAAAGACTACAACGACCACAATCCTTTCCTAGTTACGGCCATCAGGCAACACGAAAAAGACTACAACGACCACAATCCTTTCCTAGTTACGGCCATCAGGCAACATGAAAAAGACTACAACGACCACAATCCTTTCCTAGTTACGGCCATCAGGCAACACGAAAAAGACTACAACGACCACAATCCTTTCCTAGTTACGGCCATCAGGCAACATGAAAAAGACTACAACGACCACAATCCTTTCCTAGTTACGGCCATCAGGCAACATGAAAAAGACTACAACGACCACAATCCTTTCCTAGTTACGGCCATCAGGCAACATGAAAGACTACAACGACCACAATCCTTTCCTAGTTACGGCCATCAGGCAACATGAAAGACTACAACGACCACAATCCTTTCCTAGTTACGGCCATCAGGCAACATGAAAAAGACTACAACGACCACAATCCTTTCCTAGTTACGGCCATCAGGCAACATGAAAGACTACAACGACCACAATCCTTTCCTAGTTACGGCCATCAGGCAACATGAAAGACTACAACGACCACAATCCTTTCCTAGTTACGGCCATCAGGCAACATGAAAAAGACTACAATGACCACAATCCTTTCCTAGTTAGCACCATCAGGCAACATGAAAGACTACAACGACCACAATCCTTTCCTAGTTACGGCCATCAGGCAACATGAAAAAGACTACAACGACCACAATCCTTTCCTAGTTACGGCCATCAGGCAACATGAAAAAGACTACAACGACCACAATCCTTTCCTAGTTACGGCCATCAGGCAACATGAAAAAGACTACATCGATCACAATCCTTTCCTAGTTACGGCCATCAGGCAACATGAAAAAGACTACAACGACCACAATCCTTTCCTAGTTACGGCCATCAGGCAACATGAAAGACTACAACGACCACAATCCTTTCCTAGTTACGGCCATCAGGCAACATGAAAAAGACTACAACGACCACAATCCTTTCCTAGTTACGGCCATCAGGCAACATGAAAGACTACAACGACCACAATCCTTTCCTAGTTACGGCCATCAGGCAACATGAAAAAGACTACAACGACCACAATCCTTTCCTAGTTACGGCCATCAGGCAACACGAAAAAGACTACAACGACCACAATCCTTTCCTAGTTACGGCCATCAGGCAACACGAAAAAGACTACAACGACCACAATCCTTTCCTAGTTACGGCCATCAGGCAACATGAAAAAGACTACAACGACCACAATCCTTTCCTAGTTACGGCCATCAGGCAACACGAAAAAGACTACAACGACCACAATCCTTTCCTAGTTACGGCCATCAGGCAACATGAAAAAGACTACAACGACCACAATCCTTTCCTAGTTACGGCCATCAGGCAACATGAAAAAGACTACAACGACCACAATCCTTTCCTAGTTACGGCCATCAGGCAACATGAAAGACTACAACGACCACAATCCTTTCCTAGTTACGGCCATCAGGCAACATGAAAGACTACAACGACCACAATCCTTTCCTAGTTACGGCCATCAGGCAACATGAAAAAGACTACAACGACCACAATCCTTTCCTAGTTACGGCCATCAGGCAACATGAAAGACTACAACGACCACAATCCTTTCCTAGTTACGGCCATCAGGCAACATGAAAGACTACAACGACCACAATCCTTTCCTAGTTACGGCCATCAGGCAACATGAAAAAGACTACAATGACCACAATCCTTTCCTAGTTAGCACCATCAGGCAACATGAAAGACTACAACGACCACAATCCTTTCCTAGTTACGGCCATCAGGCAACATGAAAAAGACTACAACGACCACAATCCTTTCCTAGTTACGGCCATCAGGCAACATGAAAAAGACTACAACGACCACAATCCTTTCCTAGTTACGGCCATCAGGCAACATGAAAAAGACTACATCGATCACAATCCTTTCCTAGTTACGGCCATCAGGCAACATGAAAAAGACTACAACGACCACAATCCTTTCCTAGTTACGGCCATCAGGCAACATGAAAAAGACTACAACGACCACAATCCTTTCCTAGTTAGCACCATCAGGCAACATGAAAAAGACTACAATGACCACAATCCTTTCCTAGTTACGGCCATCAGGCAACATGAAAAAGACTACAATGACCAGAATCCTTTCCTAGTTACGGCCATCAGGCAACACGAAAAAGACTACAATGACCACAATCCTTTCCTAGTTACGGCCATCAGGCAACATGAAAAAGACTACAACGACCACAATCCTTTCCTAGTTACGGCCATCAGGCAACACGAAAGACTACAACGACCACAATCCTTTCCTAGTTACGGCCATCAGGCAACACGAAAGACTACAACGACCACAATCCTTTCCTAGTTAGCACCATCAGGCAACATGAAAAAGACTACAACGACCACAATCCTTTCCTAGTTACGGCCATCAGGCAACACGAAAGACTACAACGACCACAATCCTTTCCTAGTTACGGCCATCAGGCAACATGAAAAAGACTACAACGACCACAATCCTTTCCTCGTTACGGCCATCAGGCAACATGAAAAAGACTACAACGACCACAATCCTTTCCTCGTTACGGCCACGTTCACCATGATCCTTAGCAAATTTTTGTTGTGTGCCATTCAACCCCGTTCAGAAATATGGCAAAGCTTCAAATACTCCCGGGAGATTTCCGTGGATGACGTCAGCCCAGTCACTATCTACCGGTTTGAATGTCTGTGGTTACATCGACCCCCCAGCAGACTTACTGTTAAGGTGGAGAGCGTGTGGAGTACAGCTTCCCAGAGCGGAGGCAGCACCACAGGGTCCGTGTCGTCTATAGACAGTAGAACAGCGGGACATACTCTGGCAGCCTCAGTCTGCATGAGACCTGGAGTGTGTTCACACAGGGAAGACACCACCTCGAAGAAAGCACCACGCACCTGGAGAGAGAGACCAGAGGACACACCGAGGAGGTTAGTGGGAGGTGTGTGTGTGTGTGTGTGTGTGTGTGTGTGTGTGTGTGTGTGTGTGTGTGTGTGTGTGTGTGTGTGTGTGTGTGTGTGTGTGTGTGTGTGTGTGTGTGTGTGTGTGTGTGCGTGTGTGCGTGTGTGTACCCTATCTCCGTACCTGTGGGGTCTTGTGTCTGCTGTACTTCCAGAAC
Source organism: Salvelinus namaycush (assembly GCF_016432855.1). Taxonomy (NCBI): domain Eukaryota; kingdom Metazoa; phylum Chordata; class Actinopteri; order Salmoniformes; family Salmonidae; genus Salvelinus; species Salvelinus namaycush. The sequence continues at coordinate 20,635 of NW_024058774.1, forward strand.
TTGGCCTGGTTGAGGAGGTGTGTCAGTCTGTCCTGCAGGTTGTGTGTGTCTGTCTGGGGTAAGGAGGACAGCAGTCTCTTCACCCCCAGTAGAGAGCTGGTAAGCAGGCGGATGAACTTCGCCTCCCTCTCCTCCTCTGGAACACTCCTCATAACACATCATCAACAGGTTAATGAATCAGTCTCTACCTCTGCTGCTGGCCTGTCATATAACACATGGTCAACAGGCTAATGAATCAGTCTCTACCTCTGCTGCTGGCCTGTCATATAACACATCGTCAACAGGCTAATGAATCAGTCTCTACCTCTGCTGCTGGCCTATCATATAACACATCATCAACAGGTTAATGAATCAGTCTCTACCTCTGCTGCTGGCCAATCATATAACACATCATCAACAGGTTAATGAATCAGTCTCTACCTCTGCTGCTGGCCAATCATATAACACATCATCAACAGGTTAATGAATCAGTCTCTACCTCTGCTGCTGGCCTATCATATAACACATCATCAACAGGTTAATGAATCAGTCTCTACCTCTGCTGCTGGCCAATCATATAACACATCATCAACAGGTTAATGAATCAGTCTCTACCTCTGCTGCTGGCCTATCAGCCCCTAGCCAGGGTTATTTAGCCTGCACTAGAGATCGCAGCTTCTCTGGCATTATGGGTATGACTTCATTCTTCCTTATAGTCAAGTACCCAGCTTACTATGGGTGCTAAACAGCAGTCATATGTGATGAGAAAATAGATGAACTACTCACTGTGGGTCACTTAGGGTGTCTGCCGTCTCCTTCAGCAAGTTGTCTTGAAGTACCTGAAGATCATCATCACTATCACAATCATCATCATCATCAATCACCATCATCATCACTATCATCATCATCATCATCACTATCACCATCATCATCGTCACTATCACCATCACCATCATCACTATCATCATCATCACTATCACAATCATCATCACTATCATCATCATCACTATCATCATCATCACCATCATCACAATCATCATCATCACCACCATCATCATCACTATCATCATCATCACTATCACAATCATCATCATCACCACCATCATCATCACTATCATCATCATCACCATCATCACAATCATCATCATCACCACCATCATCATCACTATCATCATCATCACTATCACAATCATCATCATCACCACCATCATCATCACTATCATCATCATCACCATCATCACAATCATCATCATCACCACCATCATCATCACTATCATCATCATCACAATCATCGTCGTCACTCAGGTTAAAGACATCTTCATCATTTTGACAATCATCTCCCTCAACACCACCCCACCTAACCCAACACCCCCTCTCTCCATAGTATAGTATAGACTACTGGCAGTGAGGATCTCTCTCTATACCTTTGACTACTGAGAGTGAAGACCTCTCTCTATAGTATAGACTACTGACAGTGAGGATCTCTATCTATAGTATAGTATAGACTACTCACAGTGAGAACCTCGTCCTTGCAGAAGCTAAGAGCCTCAGCCTGTTTGCTGGGGGGGAAGGCAGCGTTGAAGGCCTGGCAGGCAGCAGAGGCAGCAGGAGGATAGCTGTCACACTGAGACAGCAGCCAGTGGCCCATCACACTCTTCAGGTAGGGGGCTAGACTACGCCGCACCTAGGGTTATACAGAGATCAATGGGTTATACAGAGATCAATGGGTTATACAGAGATCAATGGGTTATACAGAGATCAATGGGTTATACAGAGATCAATGGGTTATACAGAGATCAATGGGTTATACAGAGATCAATGGGTTATACAGAGATCAATGGGTTATACAGAGATCAATGGGTTATATAGGGATCAATGGGTTATACAGAGATCAATGGGTTATTCAAGTGTGTGTCCGTCCGTCTTGCTGTCCGTCCGTCTTGGTGTCCGTCCGTCCGCGTGTCCATCTGTCCGTCTTGCTGTCTGTGTGTCCGTCCGTCTTGCTGTCTGTCCGTCCGTCTAGCTGTCTGTCCGTCCGTCTAGCTGTCTGTCCGTCCGTCTAGCTGTTTGTCTGTGTCCCCGTCTGTCCGTCTTGCTGTCTGTCTGTCCGTCTCTACGTCTGTCCGTCTTGCTGTCTGTCTGTCCGTCTCTACGTCTGTCCGTCTTGCTGTGTGTCTGTCCGTCTTGCTGTGTTCTGTCCGTCTTGCTGTGTTCTGTCCGTCTTGCTGTCTGTGTGTCTGTCCGTCTGTCTGTCTCCCACCTTCAGGACCAGTTGTTCAAACGCCTGCTGGGTGGCCTCTCTCACACGTCGGTCGTGGTCCTGGAATCAAACAACATCAGAGTCATGGGTTCAAGTCCCACAAGGATCACATACAATATGCAAACACTTGAGACCCCCCTCCCTCCCTAGTGTAGCAGCTCACTAAGACTCACCATTGAAATCTTGCAGTAGATCCTGGGCCAGTAAGGTAGAACTCCTTTAACGACCTCTGAGTCCCGCTCCTGACACATAGCCCCGAACTCCTGCGCTGCCTTCAGGGGAGAAATAGAGAGCAAAATGTCAGAGCCTCCGGGACAGGGCTGGTGTGTGTGTGTGTGTGTGTGTCTGTTTGTGTCTGTTTGAATCTAGAACATTCTTCTCCCAAGGGAACTGAAGCGACTGGTACTCTATTCTGTGTGATATCAGTTTTTGGTACTCTATTAGTCTTTACAGTCTTTATGGTATGCTGCCTGTATTTTATTTTAATCTGACAATGGTTTTTTTTTAGAGCCCAATTCAAACAGTCCCATTTTTTTTACCACATTCTAGCTCAGATAAGCTTTTTATATCTCCTGCGCACATGAACGGGTTTAGGAGCGGAGGGAGACGTTTAGGGGTGGAGGTAGACGTTTAGGAGCGGAGAGAGACGTCTAGGAGCGGAGGTAGACGTTTAGGAGCGGAGGGAGACGTCTAGGAGCGGAGGGAGACGTCTAGGAGCGGAGAGAGACGTCTAGGAGCGGAGAGAGACGTCTAGGAGCGGACGTTTAGGAGCGGAGAGAGACGTTTAGGAGCGGAGGGAGACGTTTAGGAGCGGAGAGAGACGTTTAGGAGCGGAGGGAGACGTTTAGGAGCGGAGGGAGACGTCTAGGAGCGGAGGGAGACGTCTAGGAGCGGAGGGAGACGTCTAGGAGCGGAGAGAGACGTCTAGGAGCGGAGGTAGACGTCTAGGAGCGGAGGGAGACGTCTAGGAGCGGAGGGAGACGTCTAGGAGCGGAGGGAGACGTCTAGGAGCGGAGAGAAACGTCTAGGAGCGGAGGTAGACGTCTAGGAGCGGAGGGAGACGTCTAGGAGCGGAGGGAGACGTCTAGGAGCGGAGGGAGACGTCTAGGAGCGGAGGGAGACGTCTAGGAGCGGGGGTAGACGTCTAGGAGCGGGGGTAGACGTCTAGGAGCGGGGGTAGACGTCTAGGAGCGGGGGTAGACGTCTAGGAGCGGGGGTAGACGTCTAGGAGCGGAGGGAGACGTCTAGGAGCGGAGGGAGACGTCTAGGAGCGGAGAGAGACGTCTAGGAGCGGAGAGAGACGTCTAGGAGCGGAGGGAGACGTCTAGGAGCGGAGGTAGACGTTTAGGAGCGGAGGTAGACGTTTAGGAGCGGCGGGAGACGTTTAGGAGCGGCGGGAGACGTTTAGGAGCGGAGGTAGACGTTTAGGAGCGGAGGGAGACGCCTAGGAGCGGAGGGAGACGCCTAGGAGCGGAGGGAGACGCCTAGGAGCGGAGGGAGACGTTTAGGAGCGGAGGGAGACGTTTAGGAGCGGAGGGAGACGTTTAGGAGCGGAGGTAGACGTTTAGGAGCGGAGGTAGACGTTTAGGAGCGGAGGTAGACGTTTAGGAGCGGAGGGAGACGCCTAGGAGCGGAGGGAGACGCCTAGGAGCGGAGGGAGACGTTTAGGAGCGGAGGGAGACGTTTAGGAGCGGAGGGAGACGTTTAGGAGCGGAGGTAGACGTTTAGGAGCGGAGGTAGACGTTTAGGAGCGGAGGTAGACGTTTAGGAGCGGAGGTAGACGTTTAGGAGCGGAGGTAGACGTTAAGGAGCGGACGTTTAGGAGCGGAGGGAGACGTCTAGGAGCGGAGAGAGACGTCTAGGAGCGGAGGGAGACGTTTAGGAGCGGAGGGAGACGTTTAGGAGCGGAGGGAGACATTTAGGAGCGGAGGGAGACGTTTAGGAGCGGAGGGAGACGTTTAGGAGCGGAGGGAGACGTTTAGGAGCGGAGGGAGACGTTTAGGAGCGGAGGGAGACGTTTAGGAGCGGAGGGAGACGTTTAGGAGCGGAGGGAGACGTTTAGGAGCGGAGGGAGACGTTTAGGGGCGGAGGTAGACGTTTAGGAGTGGAGGTAGACTGGCCAAATATGTTGAAACAGAGGCCAAGACAAGCCCATGCTTTTTAATTTATTTTTTAAATCCATATTTCATCTCTTTCCAACCCTCACTCCGCTTTGTTGGGGAGCAGGCGTACGGTCTTACGTTGACTGTATCTACATCATGATACTCATAGAAAACAATAGCAATCTATGTTTTCTAAAATATGCAAGTCTCGTCTTCATATTTCACAACCTCCACAGGATTTTTTTGTAGTTGTAGTTTTTTGTACTTGAGTTAGGCTACATTATAACATGCTAAATGTTTCTTATCATTGATAGATTAGCAAAGAAACAGATGAGCTATAGCAACTCTTATTTAACCAAATATACAGATTCGGTGAAACAAAATCACATTGATTAAGTCACAGGCTTTTGGTCGACAGTAGGCCAAAGCTACAAAGCGACAGAGCGGCTGAGCGACAGAACGTCCGAGCGACAGAACGGCCGAGCGACAGAGCGAGTGAAGAGCAAAATAAATCTACTTGTTAAGCTAAATAACGTGCTGCCAAAATGTTCTGATCAATGCCGATCAATGACCCAACTAGACAAGATGATCAGCACTCTCGCCTCACATTTCCCCCAGCCTAATGGTAGCCTAATCAATATCCAAACGGCGATTCAGTGAAAAGAAAAATCAGACATTTATTGATTGATTTATTAGTCAAGATAACAAGCTCGTCTCAGGCCGTGTCTAGACTTGACAGTCCATGCAGCTTTTGATTCTGATCATAGCGTTCTGATCATGGAATTCAGAACACATTATGAATCTATACCTATATTTAAAATGTGTCTACCGTGTCCACAGTGTGTCTGGATTCCCTTTTCCCACGCCATATTAAAATGTCACTATGCATTCTGCAAATGCTGGAATAGGAACAATATGACAAAACAACAACTTGACGGCATTAACTAACCTCTGCAGCCACCTAGCCAGCTAACCTCTGCAGCCACCTAGCCAGCTAACCTCTGCAGCCACCTAGCCAGCTAACCTCTGCAGCCACCTAGCCAGCTAACCTCTGCAGCCACCTAGCCAGCTAACCTCTGCAGCCACCTAGCCAGCTAACCTCTGCAGCCACCTAGCCAGCTAACCTCTGCAGCCACCTAGCCAGCTAACCTCTGCAGCCACCTAGCCAGCTAACCTCTGCAGCCACCTAGCCAGCTAACCTCTGCAGCCAACTAGCCAGCTAACCTCTGCAGCCAACTAGCCAGCTAACCTCTGCAGCCAACTAGCCAGCTAACCTCTGCAGCCAACTAGCCAGCTAACCTCTGCAGCCAACTAGCCAGCTAACCTCTGCAGCTAACTAGCCAGCTAACCTCTGCAGCTAACTAGCCAGCTAACCTCTGCAGCTAACTAGCCAGCTAACCTCTGCAGCCACCTAGCCAGCTAACCTCTGCAGCCACCTAGCCAGCTAACCTCTGCAGCTAACTAGCCAGCTAACCTCTGCAGCTAACTAGCCAGCTAACCTCTGCAGCTAACTAGCCAGCTAACCTCTGCAGCTAACTAGCCAGCTAACCTCTGCAGCTAACTAGCCAGCTAACCTCTGCAGCTAACTAGCCAGCTAACCTCTGCAGCCAACTAGCCAGCTACACTATGTAGCTGTCCAGCAAACTAGCAAACAACACTAAAGGGATTGGGCTCCCGAGTGGCACAGCGGTCCAAGGCACTGCATCTCAGTGCTAGAGGCGTCACTACAGACCCTGGTTCGATTCCAGGCTGTATCACAACCGGCCGTGATTGGAAGTCCCAACAATTGGCCCAGCGTCGTCCGGGTCAGGCCGGAGTAGGCCGTCATTGTAAATAAGAATTTTTTCATAACTGACTTGCCTAGTTAAATAAAGGTTATATAAAAAAATAACAAATAAATAAACTCTACACAAACAAAAACATATTTTTCTAAATATTAGCTAGCTGGCTAGCATTTACGAGTCCAGCAAACACGTTTCTCACGTGCTAGGAACGTATTTCCTCCAATGTTACAACGAAAAGGTCTATTTCGGGGCCAAAACAAAAGTTTTATGGAGACTTGTGGGAGGAGTGCTGATGACGTCACACACTTGATATTCTTTCGGTAGTCTGATTGGTCCAGACCAAGGAGAAATCTGCATACGATGCATCCCTGAACCCCCTCTCCTGAAGAGGCCAGCCAGATCTGAACATAATCAAACCACAAAACAACTTTGGGTGCGTCTACACCCGTCTTTTCAAATGTGATCTTCGTATTCTGATAGCAAAAGTCGCATGTAAGTGTTAAGTGTAGACACGACCTCAAAGCCGCGTGAAACGATGCTGAAATAGTTGACCACACGCGGGTAGGCTATTGATTCAAATCCTATTATAAACGATTGGATTACTTTGGGAGTTTAAGTAAGCAACAATTTGATGCCTTCAATTACACTAGCCTACTTTATTACAATATTTGTTGTTCTGGATACATCTAGCTGTGGTTTAGAAAACAGTTTTTACTTTTTTATTTTATTTCAACCTTTATTTAACCAGGTAGGCAAGTTGAGAATAATTTCTCATTTACAATTGCGTTCAAGGCCAAGATAAAGCAAAGCAGTTCGACACATACAACAACACAGAGTTACACATGGAGTAAAACAAACATACAGTCAATAATACAGTAGAAAAATAAGTCTATATACAATGTGAGCAAATGAGGTGAGGTAAGGGAGGTAAAGGCAAAAAAAGGCCATGGTGGCGAGGTAAATACAATATAGCAAGTAAAACACTGGAATGGTAGATTTGCAGTGGAAGAATGTGCAAAGTAGAAATAGAAATAATGGGGTGCAAAGGAGCTAAATAAATAAATACAGTAGGGGAAGAGGTAGTTGTTTGTGCTAAATTATAGATGGGCTATGTACAGGTGAATGTGGTGGGTTAGGTGAAGAGACGGGTGAAATGGCATGACTCACAAAGTTTTACAACTGCCAGGGTGAGTGGTAACGGGCGCTGCCTAGCAACCATCAAAAGCTTAAATAGTGCGTACCAATGCTGCCTCAGCATTACAGCTACTAGATGACATGTTATGGTCATTCCAGCATCTGCATTGGCCGTAAGGCATTTACTGCTCTGCAGAAGTCAGGGTTATTAGTACTTCTTGAACTTCGCGGAACAGAACAGAGTTGTTGTGTAGGAAGATGTCAAGGAAGCGAGTTTGTGTTTTTACAGGACGTACCGCCCCCCACCTACCATCAACCAATCATGCCAATGTGGAGCCCTTCACATCGTTACAAAATTTTGGAGGCGGTACGAAGGTTGATTTGGCCTCTGCAAAGGTGTACATCTCTTCCCCTTCTCTTTCTCTAAGATCTTACCTTCAGTTTGGTGACTGTGTCTCTCTTTGATAGTTTCCTCAACACCAGGCGGAAGTCAGCATCAACCAGGTTGTCGATCTCCTCTGCCCCATGGACAGCAGGCACATAGCCCGGCTCTGTGGTCGTTGTGGTGGCGAACCCCACGAACCCGGGTACGACACCACTCTCCCGGGCCAGCAACTCGGCAGCCCGCCCGCTGCTGGACGGCTAGTGGTGGTGGAAGAACGGACGAAATGTCAGATTTACAACTGGAGTTGTTCGGTAGTTATTAAACCCACTCACCATAACATTACCATACGTAACACCGGGTAACTCACTGACAAACTAGTTAGTTGATTTCTAAGTTGATTGTAATCAAACATAAAATTCTGGAAAGTTATGCTGGCGTGAACTTTGAATGGCCAAGTTAACGTTACCTAACGGGTCAGTGCTATCCGGGATCCTTGGGAATAGGACATCCCAACTTTGACGTTACACCATTGAAGTTGACATTTAAAACGGTAAGAGGTTCTGATTTAGGGTAGGGACGTCCCAATGATCCCGGATATCACCCAGCTTGCCTAGTGTTATGTAGCTAGCTAAGCTAACCACACAGATATCATGGCTAACGTTAGAATAGCGAGCGAATGTAACGTTATATCTGGCTCAATCAATAGCAGTGGCGAGGTAACTTACCCGAACGTTTCCTTTCGTTCGCTGTTTATTCTTTCCCCCCATTTTATGTATTTTATTTTACAGATTAAGTTAACTTTCAAACATTAGATAGCGAGCAAAAGCCAAAAAGCATGGGGTCCGAAAAGGGAATACACGTCACAACAATTACCCGGAAAAAACGTAAAAAAAGATCGGAAATACGTCATCATAGCGCAGCTAGAGCAAGATGTTTCACCGGATGTGCAAAAAGACTCCTGAATACTAGAAAACCACGTAAAAACCAAAAAGATGTTTCACCGGATGTATAAATCTGAAGAATTTAAATCTGAAGAGAGAAAGCCCATTGGCCAACAGTGGAGTGAGATGGAACTGAGCTTACATTCTGCTGATCGTGGAAAAGGACGATCTCAATACAGTTTTCGGTTCCCAAAACAATACTAAGAACAGAATGCACTGAGTTTTGTAGACGTGACCCTACATGCTATTGTTTACAAGGTGTGCAAGGGCGAAATGAGTTATTGCACATGTGTACTTCACAGTGAAGTTATTCCCGTAGGCAATGTTTCTTTCTATAAACTAGAGTTCCAGTGAGGTTTTCCTACACTGAAAAACGTGTTACAGCTGTTGATAAGTCGTTGATAATAATATGGCAGTTGTTTTCCTGTCATAACATGAATATATATAAGGGGGGTCATAGCTATTTGCAATACAATTCATGTTTAACCCTTTATCATGACTGGTGTCTTGATGGATTTTGTCCAAAATCGTGTGACATAAAACATTACTTTCCTGTCCTTGCATTTATGGCAGTGTAAGTTGTTGTTATATTAAGTATTAGTCAGTTAAATTAGATATTGAACTTGAACCTTGTAAAAATCTGACCGTTTTTGTTGTATAGAGATCTCAGAAATGCAGTGTAACTTCTGTCATATTTGTTGTCTCCTTATATTACAGGGTGGAAACCGTTTTCAGGGGCACACAAATCCAAAATAATAAATGTGATGGCAAAATCGAATGCTTCTAAACCCCCCAAAAAAGTCACCTTACCTTGATACTTACAAAACCTAAATTGATACTGTTATTAGTAAGTGCTTCTACACCTGCATTGCTTGCTGTTTGGGGTTTTAGGCTGGGTTTCTGTACAGCACTTTGAGATATCAGCTGATGTAAGAAGGGCTATATAAATACATTTGATTTGATTAATAAGTGGTTCTTCAATAATTCTGCATAATACTTGTTGGATGCTCATTTAGCATCCAGCTGATTAGTGGTGCACATTTTCACACGTTATCATCAGATCCAGGAAGGAATATTCTGAATGACAGTCAAGTGTTGAACAACTGTTCACGGTCGAACCAGCTTCCTCCTGAAACGAAGACAGCAGAGGAAATGGCCGACATGCATTTCCTCCTGAAACGAAGACAGCAGAGGAAATGGCCGACATGTATTTCCCCCTGAAAAGAAGACAGCAGAGGAAATGGCCGACATGTATTTCCCCCTGAAAAGAAGACAGCAGAGGAAATGGCCGACATGTATTTCCCCCTGAAACGAAGACAGCAGAGGAAATGGCCGACATGTATTTCCTCCTGAAACGAAGACAGCAGAGGAAATGGCCGACATGTATTTCCTCCTGAAACGAAGACAGCAGAGGAAATGGCCGACATGTATTTCCTCCTGAAACGAAGACAGCAGAGGAAATGGCCGACATGTATTTCCTCCTGAAACGAAGACAGCAGAGGAAATGGCCGACATGTATTTCCTCCTGAAACGGCCGACATGTATTTCCTCCTGAAACGAAGACAGCAGAGGAAATGGCCGACATGTATTTCCTCCTGAAACGAAGACAGCAGAGGAAATGGCCGACATGTATTTCCTCCTGAAACGAAGACAGCAAAAGTAGCCCAATTAGCTTGAGGGATATGGGTGTTGGGAGCAAATTCTTGTCACGCACTGAGCTCAAATTCAAAGCGTCTATAATTCAAAACCCCGAGAGGGCTCAGACATCAGGTATAGCATGTTATGGTACAGCCACTGCATTCCAGTTTAGGCACTTAGTGTCCAAATCTGCCATTTTCAACCTGTATGAGTATAAAGGAATTAAAGGCTCAGTCCAAAACTAGATGTTCCTGTGTTCATATAATTTCCAGACGGAGGTTGGAAGACGTTCTTTATAAGAGCCGTTTGAAAGGATGGCCTGAAACTCCATCCTGTTTTGGTGGAAAGGAGTTTTGGCCTCCTTGGTAATATCAATGGTCTATTAACCAATAAGAACATTCCATTCCAACATTCCACAGCCAATAAGATCTAGTTTTCAATGTTCCCCACTCAGAAGACCAGACAGTCCTGGCACCAAGCTAAGAAGCATTTTATTTTTCTCTCACAGTAAGTTACTTAGCCATTACCGAGAAAGGATTTGACATTGCAATAAAAAGACAATACAACGACAGGAATGAAGTGCCTTTTATTTGAGAGGAGAACATAAAAAGCAATACAGTGCCATCATCATCCATGTCATCTCTCCTTCCATCGTACAGTAACCACGCAGGATGGTGGGTGCCTACACAATACGCCAAACGCTTTGGACTTTAAATAAAACATAGAAAAACCAGGGTGTGGGGGGGGGCATAGTGACGGGGGTTAGGTGGTCAAAGGGTAGAGGTCATGTTCATTCATCTTCATCCCAGTCTTTCTTGCCTGTGGGGGCTTTGGGTCCGCCTGCCGGTTTGGCCATGATGATCTGAGGACACACACACAGTCAGTCATTCCACCATTGTGAACATTCTGTTGTGGATCATGCAGCATGCATTCACACACGGTGCCAGATGCGAACACCCCCCCCCCCCCCCCCCCCCCATTATTACAGTTGTATCTGAACGTGTCACCCCCCCCCCCCCCTTGGGTCCCAGAGGTTAGTTTCAGTCACACAGTACCACACAGGGGAAATAAAAACAAACATAGCATGTGAAATGCAGGCAGTGACTCCAGCAGACTGAAGATACACATCTACCCTGTAGTACTGTTGTAGTGGTGGTATTATACATGTTGTATTGTAGATATGTAGTGGTGGAATAATATTATATGTTGTACTGTTTTATCTCTTGTTTTCTTTGTAATGTAAGTTCCATAATGTGTTTGGACCACAGGAAGAGAAGCCGCTGCTTTCGCAGGAACTAACGGGGATCCATAATAAACCCCAGGAAGAGAAGCTGCTGCCTTGGCAGGAACTAATGGGGATCCATAACAAACCCCAGGAAGAGTAGCTGCTGCCTTGGCAGGAACTAATGGGGATCCATAATAAACCCCAGGAAGAGTAGCTGCTGCCTTGACAGGAACTAATGGGGATCCATAATAAACCCCAGGAAGAGTAGCTGCTGCCTTGACAGGAACTAATGGGGATCCATAATAAACCCCAGGTAGAGTAGCTGCTGCCTTGGCAGGAACTAATGGGGATCCATAATAAACCCCAGGAAGAGTAGCCGCTGCCTTGACAGGAACTAAATGGGGATCCATAATAAACCCCAGGAAGAGTAGCTGCTGCCTTGGCAGGAACTAATGGGGATCCATAATAAACCCCAGGAAGAGTAGCTGCTGCCTTGGCAGGAACTAATGGGGATCCATAATAAACCCCAGGAAGAGTAGCTGCTGCCTTGGCAGGAACTAATGGGGATCCATAATAAACCACAGGAAGAGTAGCTGCTGCCTTGGCAGGAACTAATGGGGATCCATAATAAACCCCAGGAAGAGTAGCTGCTGCCTTGGCAGGAACTAATGGGGATCCATAATAAACCCCAGGAAGAGTAGCTGCTGCCTTGGCAGGAACTAATGGGGATCCATAATATACCCCAGGAAGAGTAGCTGCTGCCTTGGCAGGAACTAATGGGGATCCATAATAAACCCCAGGAAGAGTAGCTGCTGCCTTGGCAGGAACTAATGGGGATCCATAATAAACCCCAGGAAGAGTAGCTGCTGCCTTGGCAGGAACTAATGGGGATCCATAATAAACTCCAGGAAGAGTAGCTGCTGCCTTGGCAGGAACTAATGGGGATCCATAATAAACCACAGGAAGAGTAGCTGCTGCCTTGGCAGGAACTAATGGGGATCCATAACAAATACATCTACTACACAACACAAACATGGTTATATTACAGCAGTTAGCGAGCCTTCGTCTAAATAAAAACAAACAATGTTATGATTAGTCACACGGTAGCAGTAGTCTCATTAACATTGTTATCTTATTATATTTAAACACACGACAGAGTGAGTATTCATGCCATTTCCCATCACAAATGTATCCCCCATTAACGGGGCATATCCAAAACATGACAGCAAGGTATCTGCAGGTTCCATGAAATTGAATTTTAAGAACATTTTAAATGAAACTTGGAATTCAACTTAATATCAATTGAGGTCTGCGTTGACCACACATATATTCCTCTCCAGAAATGAGCCCATGTTGGCAAGAAGTGGTCATTTGAGGCCTGTCTATTACCAAAGGCTATATGGCTCATAGCAGGACTCTCAGACCATGTGAAAACAAGTTTCTGTGGTCTGATCAAACCAAGATTGAACTCTTTGGCCTGAAATACGAAGCGTCACGTCCGGAGGAAACCTGGCACCATCCCTACGGTGAAGCATGGTGGCGGTGACAGCATCTTGAAAGTGGCCGGACAGCCCATCTTGAAAGTGACCTCCAATATTATTTGATGTGGCAACAATTAAGCAGCGACACAACATACAGGAAACACTGTATCCATCTCCGACACCGCGGACCTTCGAAAACTGAATTTAAGACTTAAGGCCTTCTAAAATCAGATAAAATGTATTTAAAGACTAAGGAACCGCAGACACCCTGTGAGTGAGTTTTTCCTCGTGCCATTTGACCATCACACACAGTGAGTGTTTCCCGTGCCGTGCCCCCCCCGGTCACACACAGCTCCAGCAGCACCTGTCAGTGTGTATTCTGTCCTGTTCAGGAAGGTTAGTGGTGTGTATCAAAGTGTTCAGGTTCGTCTCCCTCGTCTTTGTCCCAGTGGCCTTGCTGTTTAGGAGCCCGGGGCCCACCTGCTGGCTTAGCCATGATAATCTACACACAAACACCCCCCCCCCCAAACACACAGATTAACACACATCTTGTACATTTCTACAGGATCCATTGGTTGCTGATGAGAACTTGGGAAAAGAGACGTGAAGACAGCAATTAAAAAGATGAAAAACCATTTGACCTGCAATGAGAAGATGAGTGTGTGTGTAGCTGGTCCAGTAGGAGCACAGTGATAGTGGTAGGGATGTGTACGTTTCCCCCCCTTTCAAAACAAATTGGATACCTATCTAGTAGATACATGGGCTCGGATACGATACAGGAACTAAACGTTTTAGTTTGAATAGACGGTTTGTTTAGAGGAACGACTCGATGGGATTCGGCTCGATGTACTAACACATCCATTTTCTATTCTAAAATAAAATCTCCCGCAGGTGGAGCTCATGAGCCGACACGAGTAAATAGGAACTGGGTGGTTTGAGCTCTGAATGCTGATTGGCTGACCGTCATGGTATTTAGGTATGGGAACGAGAGACTTCAATGTCTACATCAGCTTTGAGGAACAGCAGTCATATTGGCTGAACAATCAATTCTATCCACAATATATGTACACTAAACTAGTGACTTAGGTATGATAAAACATTTATTTTTTACTGCACTAATTATGTTGATAACCAGTTTACAATAGCAATAAGGCACCTCGGGGGGGATTGTGATATATGGCCAATATACCACGGCTAAGGACTGCGTCCAGGCACTCCGCGCACTCAAATGAAGTATCTGCTGAAACATTTGCACCGGCGACTGGTGCGCATCGGTGAATCGTTACATCCCTAGATAGCAGCGTTGGTAGCTAGTTTGATGCCTCTGTCTGTCTGTCTGTCTGTCTGTCTGTCTGTCTGTCTGTCTGTCTGTCTGTCTGTCTGTCTGTCTGTCTGTCTGTCTGTCTGTCTGTCTGTCTGTCTGTCTGTCTGTCTGTCTCTCTCTCTATTTCTTTAACTCTCACTCCCTCCCTCCTCCTCTCTCTCTCCCTCCTCCTCTCTCTCTATTTCTCTAACCCTCTCTCTCCCTCCTCCTCTCTCTCTATTTCTCTAACCCTCTCTCTCCCTCCTCCTCTCTCTCTATTTCTCTAACCCTCTCTCTCCCTCCCTCTATTTCTAACCCTCTATTTCTAACCCTCTATTTCTAACCCTCTATTTCTAACCCTCTATTTCTAACCCTCTCTCTCTAACCCTCTAACCCTCTATTTCTAACCCTCTCTCTCTAACCCTCTAACCCTCTATTTCTAACCCTCTCTCTCTAACCCTCTAACCCTCTCTCTCTAACCCTCTAACCCTCTATTTCTAACCCTCTCTCTCTAACCCTCTAACCCTCTATTTCTAACCCTCTCTCTCCAACCCTCTCTCTCCCTCCTCCTCTCTCCAACCCTCTCTCTCCCTCCTCCTCTCTCCAACCCTCTCTCTCCCTCCTCTCTCTCCAACCCTCTCTCTTCAACCCTCCTCTCTCTTCAACCCTCCTCTCTCTCCAACCCTCCTCTCCAACCCTCCTCTCTCTCCAACCCTCCTCTCCCTCCTCCTCTCTCTCCAACCCTCCTCTCCAACCCTCCTCTCTCTCCAACCCTCCTCTCTCTCCAACCCCCCTCTCTCTCCAACCCTCCTCTCTCTCTCTCTCCAACCCTCTCTCTCTCTCTCCAACCCTCTCTCTCTCTCCAACCCTCTCTCTCTCTCCAACCCTCTCTCTCTCTCCAACCCTCTCTCTCTCTCCAACCCCCTCTCTCTCTCTCTCTCTCTCTCTCTCTCTCTCTCTCTCTCTCTCTCTCTCTCTCTCTCTCTCTCTCTCTCTCTCTCTCTCTCTCTCTCTCTCTCTCTCTCTCTCTCTCTCTCTCTCTCTCTCTCTCTCTCTCTCTCTCTCTCTCTCTCTCTCTCTCTCTCTCTCTCTCTCTCTCTCTCTCTCTCTCTCTCTCTCTCTCTCTCTCTCTCTCTCTCTCTCTCTGTCTCTCTCTCTCTCTGTCTCTCTCTCTCTCTGTCTCTCTCTCTCTCTGTCTGTCTGTCTGTCTGTCTGTCTGTCTGTCTGTCTGTCTGTCTGTCTGTCTGTCTGTCTGTACCTGGTCTACTCGGAGCACGGTGATAGCAGCGTTGGTAGCTAGTTTGATGCCCCAGTGTTTGACCAGGAAAGGCTCCAGGATCCCCGCTTCAAGCATGTCCTTCAGAGCAGCACCCTCTCCCTGTGAACACAAAATGTCAGCTTTGTAAGAAACAATTAAAAACGCTTCCATGGAAATCAACAGAAACTTATTGTCTTAAGGTGCACTGGATTTAATTTGCCTGGTGTGCCGGTAGAGCTTCTTTGGGAAAACCTCTGCCAACCTGGTACACTGTGCAAACTAAACCAAGCGCACCTTGTCACGTATAAGGAAGAAGAAAAAAACAAACAGGAAATGGAACAGGAAGGTAACGTCTCACACACCTCGATGTCAAAGCCCATGTTCTTGTTGCCCTCGTGATGCACGGCGTACAATTTGGAGATGAGCTCGTTTCCCTTGATGCCAGAGTTCTCTGCCAACGCTCTGGGCACCGCCTCAAACGCCTCAGCAAACTTCTTAATGGCGTACTGCTCCAGACCCGGACACGACTAGAGGGGGGGGGAGGGTCAGGCAAACTTGTTAATATGACACTGCTCCAAGACCGGAAACGACTAGAGGAGGGGGGAGGGGGGGGTCAGGCAAACTTGTTAATATGACACTGCTCCAGACCCGGACAAGACTAGAGGGGGGGGAGGGGGGGTCAGGCAAACTTGTTAATATGACACTGCTCCAAGACCGGAAACGACTAGAGGAGGGGGGAGGGGGGGGGTCAGGCAAACTTGTTAATATGACACTGCTCCAAGACCCGGACACGACTAGAGGGGGGGGAGGGGGGGTCAGGCAAACTTGTTAATATGACACTGCTCCAAGACCCGGACACGACTAGAGGGGGGGGAGGGGGGGTCAGGCAAACTTGTTAATATGACACTGCTCCAAGACCAGAAACGACTAGACAGGGAGTCATACTAGTTAATGTTTTTAAACGACACGTTCGTTAACATACACACGTCCGTGTTCCGTACCTCTCCGTATGAAGTGATCTGTCTAGCCAGTTCTATCTCCGTACCTCTCCGTATGAAGTGATCTGTCTAGCCAGTTCTATCTCCGTACCTCTCCGTATGAAGTGATCTGTCTAGCCAGTTCTATCTCCGTATGAAGTGATCTGTCTAGCCAGTTCTATCTCCGTACCTCTCCGTATGAAGTGATCTGTCTAGCCAGTTCTATCTCCGTACCTCTCCGTATGAAGTGATCTGTCTAGCCAGTTCTATCTCCGTACCTCTCCGTATGAAGTGATCTGTCTAGCCAGTTCTATCTCCGTACCTCTCCGTATGAAGTGATCTGTCTAGCCAGTTCTATCTCCGTATGAAGTGATCTGTCTAGCCAGTTCTATCTCCGTACCTCTCCGTATGAAGTGATCTGTCTAGCCAGTTCTATCTCCGTACCTCTCCGTATGAAGTGATCTGTCTAGCCAGTTCTATCTCCGTACCTCTCCGTATGAAGTGATCTGTCTAGCCAGTTCTATCTCCGTATGAAGTGATCTGTCTAGCCAGTTCTATCTCCGTACCTCTCCGTATGAAGTGATCTGTCTAGCCAGTTCTATCTCCGTACCTCTCCGTATGAAGTGATCTGTCTAGCCAGTTCTATCTCCGTACCTCTCCGTATGAAGTGATCTGTCTAGCCAGTTCTATCTCCGTACCTCTCCGTATGAAGTGATCTGTCTAGCCAGTTCTATCTCCGTACCTCTCCGTATGAAGTGATCTGTCTAGCCAGTTCTATCTCCGTACCTCTCCGTATGAAGTGATCTGTCTAGCCAGTTCTATCTCCGTACCTCTCCGTATGAAGTGATCTGTCTAGCCAGTTCTATCTCCGTACCTCTCCGTATGAAGTGATCTGTCTAGCCAGTTCTATCTCCGTACCTCTCCGTATGAAGTGATCTGTCTAGCCAGTTCTATCTCCGTATGAAGTGATCTGTCTAGCCAGTTCTATCTCCGTATGAAGTGATCTGTCTAGCCAGTTCTATCTCCGTACCTCTCCGTATGAAGTGATCTGTCTAGCCAGTTCTATCTCCGTACCTCTCTGTATGAAGTGATCTGTCTAGCCAGTTCTATCTCCGTACCTCTCCGTATGAAGTGATCTGTCTAGCCAGTTCTATCTCCGTATGAAGTGATCTGTCTAGCCAGTTCTATCTCCGTATGAAGTGATCTGTCTAGCCAGTTCTATCTCCGTATGAAGTGATCTGTCTAGCCAGTTCTATCTCCGTATGAAGTGATCTGTCTAGCCAGTTCTATCTCCGTATGAAGTGATCTGTCTAGCCAGTTCTATCTCCGTATGAAGTGATCTGTCTAGCCAGTTCTATCTCCGTATGAAGTGATCTGTCTAGCCAGTTCTATCTCCGTACCTCTCCGTATGAAGTGATCTGTCTAGCCAGTTCTATCTCCGTACCTCTCCGTATGAAGTGATCTGTCTAGCCAGTTCTATCTCCGTACCTCTCCGTATGAAGTGATCTGTCTAGCCAGTTCTATCTCCGTATGAAGTGATCTGTCTAGCCAGTTCTATCTCCGTACCTCTCCGTATGAAGTGATCTGTCTAGCCAGTTCTATCTCCGTACCTCTCCGTATGAAGTGATCTGTCTAGCCAGTTCTATCTCCGTACCTCTCCGTATGAAGTGATCTGTCTAGCCAGTTCTATCTCCGTACCTCTCCGTATGAAGTGATCTGTCTAGCCAGTTCTATCTCCGTATGAAGTGATCTGTCTAGCCAGTTCTATCTCCGTACCTCTCCGTATGAAGTGATCTGTCTAGCCAGTTCTATCTCCGTACCTCTCCGTATGAAGTGATCTGTCTAGCCAGTTCTATCTCCGTACCTCTCCGTATGAAGTGATCTGTCTAGCCAGTTCTATCTCCGTATGAAGTGATCTGTCTAGCCAGTTCTATCTCCGTACCTCTCCGTATGAAGTGATCTGTCTAGCCAGTTCTATCTCCGTATGAAGTGATCTGTCTAGCCAGTTCTATCTCCGTATGAAGTGATCTGTCTAGCCAGTTCTATCTCCGTATGAAGTGATCTGTCTAGCCAGTTCTATCTCCGTATGAAGTGATCTGTCTAGCCAGTTCTATCTCCGTATGAAGTGATCTGTCTAGCCAGTTCTATCTCCGTATGAAGTGATCTGTCTAGCCAGTTCTATCTCCGTATGAAGTGATCTGTCTAGCCAGTTCTATCTCCGTATGAAGTGATCTGTCTAGCCAGTTCTATCTCCGTATGAAGTGATCTGTCTAGCCAGTTCTATCTCCGTATGAAGTGATCTGTCTAGCCAGTTCTATCTCCGTATGAAGTGATCTGTCTAGCCAGTTCTATCTCCGTATGAAGTGATCTGTCTAGCCAGTTCTATCTCCGTATGAAGTGATCTGTCTAGCCAGTTCTATCTCCGTACCTCTCCGTATGAAGTGATCTGTCTAGCCAGTTCTATCTCCGTACCTCTCCGTATGAAGTGATCTGTCTAGCCAGTTCTATCTCCGTACCTCTCCGTATGAAGTGATCTGTCTAGCCAGTTCTATCTCCGTACCTCTCCGTATGAAGTGATCTGTCTAGCCAGTTCTATCTCCGTAGCTCCGGCACCTGGCACCAGTCTCTTGTCTCTGACCAGAACCTTGAAGGTGTTGACCCCGTCGTCGATGGCCCGCTCGATATCATCCATCCGGTTGTCAGTGGATCCTCTAATTACCAGGGTGGAGATGGCCCCGTCCTCTTTCTCTGTGAAGGGGGAGGAGAGGTGGAAAGAGAACGACTATGAGATGGGCACCAATGCAGACTGTTCTAGTTCCCGAACACACAGAAATGTGTTTTAAAACGAGAGACTTTTAGTTGTGAAGTGTCTCTGTGTTTTCTCACCGTGTTTGAAGACCACCACCTGAGTGTCTCCCACCTCATCCAGGTAGACACTGTCACAGTGACCCATCTCCTCCGGAGTGGGAGGGGTCTGGGGGGGAGAGGACATAGGAATGGTCCGTTTCAGTTTTGACTTGGAAGAAGCACAACTTACATGAATAAATTAATTTATTTTACATATCGATTGTCTGGGGCCAAGTTAACCTCCCCTTTCATGTTAGAAAGTCATGACCATCGTGCGTTTAGGGAAAGAGGATTATTCATTATTTTAATAATACATTATTTTGTACAAGTATTAAAATAAGTTTGACCAATTCCAGTCCCCTTGCTTACAGGTCCTCCAAAGGATCATTTTTATGATAGGATTTTTATGATTTTATTCGATTTTTTAAATAATATAAATTAAGATACTGACACCATCTAAAAAAATAAGTCCCACCTCCAAATAAGCCCAATAACAAACCTGAAGCCAACCGATGCAGAATAGTAGCTATAAAATGTACAGAGGCTGAAGCAAGGGGTTTGTCCATCTGCATTTACCCCCATGGACACGTGGTTATTGTAGCATATATTTTTAGATACTTTGAGGAAGAAACTACGCTACTGTCGCTTTAAGAGCTCTGTTGAAAAGCTGCCCCTTAAAACATGCTTGAAACTACAGCTGATTTTGTAAAACGACACAGTTGACGGGAGTAGAGAAATAAACCTGGTAGTGATTGGTATCCTGGCATTTATTTCAATTGACGGATATCCTTATATGAACTGCGACTTTGTAAAATCTTTGAAAATTGTTACATTTTGTTCAGAGTAGTTCCTGACTGCACCTTACAAAAAGGATCGTTTAAACCCGGGAGGTTTGCGGACCGGACCCGGGAGGTTTGCGGACCGGACCCGGGAGGTTTGCGGACCGGACCCGGGAGGTTTGCGGACCGGACCCGGGAGGTTTGCGGACCGGACCCGAGAGGTTCGCGGACCGGACCCGAGAGGTTCGCGGACCGGACCCGACAGGTCCGCGGACCGAACCCGAGAGGTCCCCGGACCGAACCCGAGAGGTCCCCGGACCGAACCCGACAGGTCCCCGGACCGGACCCGACAGGTCCCCGGACCGGACCCGACAGGTCCGCGGACCGAACCCGAGAGGTCCCCGGACCGAACCCGAGAGGTCCCCGGACCGAACCCGAGAGGTCCCCGGACCGAACCCGAGAGGTCCCCGGACCGAACCCGAGAGGTCCCCGGACCGAACCCGAGAGGTCCCCGTACCGAACCCGAGAGGTCCCCGTACCGAACCCGAGAGGTCCCCGTACCGAACCCGAGAGGTCCCCGTACCGAACGATTGGGTACGAATACCGTCAACACCCATACTACCCCGTCAGTAAGGGGAACTCACCAGTCTAGGCAGGGCCACAGCTCCGACAGTCTTACACAGTCTCCTCAGATCCCATTTAGAGTTCAGCCTGCAGGAGACACGGGTCAGTAACACAAAGAGAGAGAGACAGGATCCTTAAGGACCAGCAGCTAATGTTTAGTAGATATAGAGCAGGTGGTTCACACCCCCAATAAGACCTACCAGCTACCCCATGTAACCCCTTGACTAAAACCCTCATGACCAAGTTCATCTTAACTGACAAAGGAACTAGAGCAGACGGTGTTGGAATGTTGATTTTTAGGCAGGAAGTGGTCTGAAATTAAAAACAGGCACGAGCTGGTGCCCTACCTGCCGGCCACGAGCTGGTATCCTACCTGACAACCATGAGCTTGTACTTGTTGGCGTAGTGCAGTGCCATGTCCGCCACTTTTCCACCGGTCACCACTACGTTGGCGCCTGCCTCAGCGATGGACTTGACTTGGGCTTCCATCATATCCTCCTCTCCCTTACTGAAGTTAAGGAGCTCCTCTGCATTATTTATCAACACTGTACCCTGCAGAGGGAGGGAGAGACAATATCATATCCTCCTCTCCTTTACTGAAGTTAAGGAGCTCCTCCGCATTATTTATCAACACTGTACCCTGCAGAGGGAGGAAGGGAGAGAGCTAGAGGGAGGAAGGGAGAGAGCTAGAGGGAGGAAGGGAGAGAGCTAGAGGGAGGAAGGGAGAGAGCTAGAGCGAGGAAGGGAGCGAGGAAGGGAGCGAGGAAGGGAGCTAGAGGGAGCGAGGAAGGGAGCTAGAGGGAGCGAGGAAGGGAGCTAGAGGGAGCGAGGAAGGGAGCGAGGAAGGGAGCTAGCTAGAGGGAGCGAGGAAGGGAGCTAGCTAGAGGGAGGGAGGAAGGGAGCTAGCTAGAGGGAGGGAGGAAGGGAGCTAGCTAGAGGGAGGGAGGAAGGGAGCTAGCTAGAGGGAGGGAGGAAGGGAGCTAGAGGGAGGGAGGAAGGGAGCTAGAGGGGTAACATTTATTTCCATCCTACCTTGGTTTCTGTGACCATGCAGTCGAAGGGGCATGAGAAGACTGCGATCCTGGCGTCTTTGATTGACGTGACATCTCCCTCCGTCTCCTTCTTGAACACCATCCCATGGAGCACCGAGGACGAAGTCAGTCCACAGCCCTGCACAGACACACCAGAGAGCAGTGTTACAGACCCCCACCCATAACAAGTCTAGCGTGTAACAGACCCCCAACCATAACAAGTCTAGCAGTGTAACAGACCCCCGACCATAACAAGTCTAGCAGTGTAACAGACCCCCGACCATAACAAGTCTAGCGTGTAACAGACCCCCAACCATAACAAGTCTAGCGTGTAACAGACCCCCAACCATAACAAGTCTAGCGTGTAACAGACCCCCAACCATAACAAGTCTAGCGTGTAACAGACCCCCAACCATAACAAGTCTAGCGTGTAACAGACCCCCAACCATAACAAGTCTAGCGTGTTACAGACCCCCAACCATAACAAGTCTAGCGTGTAACAGACCCCCAACCATAACAAGTCTAGCGTGTTACAGACCCCCAACCATAACAAGTCTAGCGTGTAACAGACCCCCAACCATAACAAGTCTAGCGTGTTACAGACCCTCAACCATAACAAGTCTAGCAGTGTAACAGACCCTCAACCATAACAAGTCTAGCGTGTAACAGACCCTCAACCATAAGTCTAGCGTGTAACAGACGCCCAACCATAACAAGTC
The DNA here is from genome assembly GCF_016432855.1 of Salvelinus namaycush. Taxonomy (NCBI): domain Eukaryota; kingdom Metazoa; phylum Chordata; class Actinopteri; order Salmoniformes; family Salmonidae; genus Salvelinus; species Salvelinus namaycush. Next base: position 43,102 of record NW_024058774.1, read on the forward strand.
TAGCAGTGTAACAGACCCCCAACCATAACAAGTCTAGCGTGTAACAGACCCCCGACCATAACAAGTCTAGCGTGTAACAGACCCTCGACCATAACAAGTCTAGCGTGAAACAGACCCCCGACCATAACAAGTCTAGCGTGTAACAGGGCCCCGACCATAACAAGTCTAGCGTGTAACAGACCCCCGACCATAAGTCTAGCGTGTAACAGACCCCCAACCATAAGTCTAGCAGTGTAACAGACCCCCAACCATAACAAGTCTAGCGTGTAACAGACCCCCAACCATAAGTCTAGCGTGTAACAGACCCCCAACCATAAGTCTAGCGTGTAACAGACCCCCAACCATAAGTCTAGCGTGTAACAGACCCCCAACCATAACAAGTCTAGCGTGTAACAGACCCTCAACCATAAGTCTAGCGTGTAACAGACCCCCAACCATAAGTCTAGCGTGTAACAGACCCTCAACCATAACAAGTCTAGCGTGTAACAGACCCTCAACCATAACAAGTCTAGCGTGTAACAGACCCCCAACCATAACAAGTCTAGCAGTGTAACAGACCCCCAACCATAACAAGTCTAGCGTGTAACAGACCCCCAACCATAACAAGTCTAGCGTGTAACAGACCCCCAACCATAACAAGTCTAGCGTGTTACAGACCCCCAACCATAACAAGTCTAGCGTGTAACAGACCCCCACCCATAACAAGTCTAGCGTGTAACAGACCCCCACCCATAACAAGTCTAGCGTGTAACAGACCCCCACCCATAACAAGTCTAGCGTGTAACAGACCCCCAACCATAACAAGTCTAGCGTGTAACAGACCCCCAACCATAACAAGTCTAGCGTGTAACAGACCCCCAACCATAACAAGTCTAGCGTGTAACAGACCCCCAACCATAACAAGTCTAGCGTGTAACAGACCCCCAACCATAACAAGTCTAGCGTGTAACAGACCCCCACCCATAACAAGTCTAGCGTGTAACAGACCCCCAACCATAACAAGTCTAGCAGTGTAACAGACCCCCAACCATAAGTCTAGCGTGTAACAGACCCCCAACCATAACAAGTCTAGCAGTGTAACAGACCCCCAACCATAACAAGTCTAGCGTGTAACAGACCCTCAACCATAAGTCTAGCGTGTAACAGACCCTCAACCATAAGTCTAGCAGTGTAACAGACCCCCAACCATAAGTCTAGCAGTGTAACAGACCCCCAACCATAACAAGTCTAGCGTGTAACAGACCCCCAACCATAACAAGTCTAGCGTGTAACAGACCCCCACCCATAACAAGTCTAGCGTGTAACAGACCCCCAACCATAACAAGTCTAGCAGTGTAACAGACCCCCAACCATAAGTCTAGCGTGTAACAGACCCCCAACCATAACAAGTCTAGCAGTGTAACAGACCCCCAACCATAACAAGTCTAGCGTGTAACAGACCCTCAACCATAAGTCTAGCGTGTAACAGACCCCCAACCATAAGTCTAGCAGTGTAACAGACCCCCAACCATAAGTCTAGCAGTGTAACAGACCCCCAACCATAACAAGTCTAGCGTGTAACAGACCCCCAACCATAACAAGTCTAGCGTGTAACAGACCCTCAACCATAAGTCTAGCGTGTAACAGACCCTCAACCATAAGTCTAGCAGTGTAACAGACCCCCAACCATAACAAGTCTAGCGTGTAACAGACCCTCAACCATAAGTCTAGCGTGTAACAGACCCTCAACCATAACAAGTCTAGCGTGTAACAGACCCTCAACCATAACAAGTCTAGCAGTGTAACAGACCCCCAACCATAACAAGTCTAGCAGTGTAACAGACCCCCAACCATAACAAGTCTAGCAGTGTAACAGACCCCCAACCATAACAAGTCTAGCAGTGTAACAGACCCCCAACCATAACAAGTCTAGCAGTGTAACAGACCCCCAACCATAACAAGTCTAGCGTGTAACAGACCCCCAACCATAACAAGTCTAGCGTGTAACAGACCCCCAACCATAACAAGTCTAGCGTGTAACAGGCCCCCACCCATAACAAGTCTAGCGTGTTACAGGCCCCCACCCATAACAAGTCTAGCGTGTTACAGGCCCCCGACCATAACAAGTCTAGCGTGTAACAGACCCCCGACCATAACAAGTCTAGCGTGTTACAGGCCCCCGACCATAACAAGTCTAGCGTGTTACAGGCCCCCACCCATAACAAGTCTAGCGTGTTACAGGCCCCCGACCATAACAAGTCTAGCGTGTTACAGGCCCCCGACCATAACAAGTCTAGCGTGTTACAGGCCCCCGACCATAACAAGTCTAGCGTGTAACAGACCCCCGACCATAACAAGTCTAGCGTGTTACAGGCCCCCGACCATAACAAGTCTAGCGTGTTACAGGCCCCCGACCATAACAAGTCTAGCGTGTTACAGGCCCCCGACCATAACAAGTCTAGCGTGTTACAGGCCCCCAACCATAACAAGTCTAGCGTGTAACAGACCCCCAACCATAAGTCTAGCGTGTTACAGGCCCCCACCCATAACAAGTCTAGCGTGTTACAGACCCCCAACCATAAGTCTAGCGTGTAACAGACCCCCAACCATAACAAGTCTAGCGTGTAACAGACCCCCACCCATAACAAGTCTAGCGTGTAACAGACCCCCACCCATAACAAGTCTAGCGTGTTACAGACCCCCAACCATAACAAGTCTAGCGTGTAACAGACCCCCAACCATAAGTCTAGCGTGTAACAGACCCCCAACCATAACAAGTCTAGCGTGTAACAGACCCCCAACCATAACAAGTCTAGCAGTGTAACAGACCCCCAACCATAACAAGTCTAGCGTGTAAGACCCCCAACCATAAGTCTAGCGTGTAACAGACCCCCAACCATAAGTCTAGCGTGTAACAGACCCCCAACCATAACAAGTCTAGCAGTGTAACAGACCCCCAACCATAACAAGTCTAGCGTGTAACAGACCCCCAACCATAAGTCTAGCGTGTAACAGACCCTCAACCATAAGTGTAGCGTGTAACAGACCCCCAACCATAACAAGTCTAGCGTGTAACAGACCCTCAACCATAAGTCTAGCGTGTAACAGACCCCCAACCATAAGTCTAGCGTGTAACAGACCCTCAACCATAACAAGTCTAGCGTGTAACAGACCCCCACCCATAACAAGTCTAGCGTGTAACAGACCCCCAACCATAAGTCTAGCGTGTAACAGACCCCCAACCATAACAAGTCTAGCAGTGTAACAGACCCCCAACCATAACAAGTCTAGCGTGTAACAGACCCCCAACCATAAGTCTAGCGTGTAACAGACCCCCAACCATAAGTCTAGCGTGTAACAGACCCCCAACCATAAGTCTAGCGTGTAACAGACCCCCAACCATAACAAGTCTAGCAGTGTAACAGACCCCCAACCATAACAAGTCTAGCGTGTAACAGACCCCCAACCATAAGTCTAGCGTGTAACAGACCCTCAACCATAAGTCTAGCGTGTAACAGACCCCCAACCATAACAAGTCTAGCGTGTAACAGACCCCCAACCATAAGTCTAGCGTGTAACAGACCCCCAACCATAAGTCTAGCGTGTAACAGACCCCCAACCATAACAAGTCTAGCAGTGTAACAGACCCCCAACCATAACAAGTCTAGCGTGTAACAGACCCCCAACCATAAGTCTAGCGTGTAACAGACCCTCAACCATAAGTCTAGCGTGTAACAGACCCCCAACCATAACAAGTCTAGCGTGTAACAGACCCTCAACCATAAGTCTAGCGTGTAACAGACCCCCAACCATAAGTCTAGCGTGTAACAGACCCTCAACCATAACAAGTCTAGCGTGTAACAGACCCCCACCCATAACAAGTCTAGCGTGTAACAGACCCCCAACCATAAGTCTAGCGTGTAACAGACCCCCAACCATAACAAGTCTAGCAGTGTAACAGACCCCCAACCATAACAAGTCTAGCGTGTAACAGACCCCCAACCATAAGTCTAGCGTGTAACAGACCCCCAACCATAAGTCTAGCGTGTAACAGACCCCCAACCATAAGTCTAGCGTGTAACAGACCCCCAACCATAAGTCTAGCGTGTAACAGACCCCCAACCATAAGTCTAGCGTGTAACAGACCCTCAACCATAAGTCTAGCGTGTAACAGACCCCCAACCATAACAAGTCTAGCGTGTAACAGACCCCCAACCATAAGTCTAGCGTGTAACAGACCCTCAACCATAAGTCTAGCGTGTAACAGACCCCCAACCATAAGTCTAGCGTGTAACAGACCCCCAACCATAACAAGTCTAGCGTGTAACAGACCCCCAACCATAACAAGTCTAGCGTGTAACAGACCCCCAACCATAACAAGTCTAGCGTGTAACAGACCCTCAACCATAAGTCTAGCGTGTAACAGACCCCCAACCATAAGTCTAGCGTGTAACAGACCCCCAACCATAAGTCTAGCGTGTAACAGACCCCCAACCATAAGTCTAGCGTGTAACAGACCCTCAACCATAACAAGTCTAGCGTGTAACAGACCCTCAACCATAAGTCTAGCGTGTAACAGACCCTCAACCATAAGTCTAGCGTGTAACAGACCCTCAACCATAAGTCTAGCGTGTAACAGACCCTCAACCATAAGTCTAGCGTGTAACAGACCCCCAACCATAAGTCTAGCGTGTAACAGACCCCCAACCATAAGTCTAGCGTGTAACAGACCCCCAACCATAAGTCTAGCGTGTAACAGACCCCCAACCATAAGTCTAGCGTGTAACAGACCCCCAACCATAAGTCTAGCGTGTAACAGACCCTCAACCATAAGTCTAGCGTGTAACAGACCCCCAACCATAAGTCTAGCGTGTAACAGACCCTCAACCATAACAAGTCTAGCGTGTAACAGACCCCCAACCATAACAAGTCTAGCGTGTAACAGACCCCCAACCATAAGTCTAGCGTGTAACAGACCCCCAACCATAACAAGTCTAGCAGTGTAACAGACCCCCAACCATAACAAGTCTAGCGTGTAACAGACCCCCAACCATAAGTCTAGCGTGTAACAGACCCCCAACCATAAGTCTAGCGTGTAACAGACCCCCAACCATAAGTCTAGCAGTGTAACAGACCCCCAACCATAAGTCTAGCGTGTAACAGACCCCCAACCATAAGTCTAGCGTGTAACAGACCCTCAACCATAAGTCTAGCGTGTAACAGACCCTCAACCATAACAAGTCTAGCGTGTAACAGACCCCCAACCATAAGTCTAGCGTGTAACAGACCCCCAACCATAACAAGTCTAGCGTGTAACAGACCCCCAACCATAACAAGTCTAGCGTGTAACAGACCCTCAACCATAAGTCTAGCGTGTAACAGACCCCCAACCATAAGTCTAGCGTGTAACAGACCCCCAACCATAAGTCTAGCGTGTAACAGACCCCCAACCATAAGTCTAGCGTGTAACAGACCCTCAACCATAAGTCTAGCGTGTAACAGACCCTCAACCATAAGTCTAGCGTGTAACAGACCCCCAACCATAAGTCTAGCGTGTAACAGACCCCCAACCATAAGTCTAGCGTGTAACAGACCCCCAACCATAAGTCTAGCAGTGTAACAGACCCCCAACCATAAGTCTAGCGTGTAACAGACCCCCAACCATAAGTCTAGCGTGTAACAGACCCCCAACCATAAGTCTAGCGTGTAACAGACCCTCAACCATAAGTCTAGCGTGTAACAGACCCCCAACCATAACAAGTCTAGCGTGTAACAGACCCCCAACCATAAGTCTAGCGTGTAACAGACCCCCAACCATAAGTCTAGCGTGTAACAGACCCCCAACCATAACAAGTCTAGCGTGTAACAGACCCCCAACCATAAGTCTAGCGTGTAACAGACCCCCAACCATAAGTCTAGCGTGTAACAGACCCCCAACCATAAGTCTAGCGTGTAACAGACCCCCAACCATAAGTCTAGCGTGTAACAGACCCCCAACCATAAGTCTAGCGTGTAACAGACCCTCAACCATAAGTCTAGCGTGTAACAGACCCCCAACCATAAGTCTAGCAGTGTAACAGACCCCCAACCATAACAAGTCTAGCAGTGTAACAGACCCCCAACCATAAGTCTAGCGTGTAACAGACCCCCAACCATAAGTCTAGCGTGTAACAGACCCCCAACCATAAGTCTAGCGTGTAACAGACCCCCAACCATAAGTCTAGCGTGTAACAGACCCCCAACCATAAGTCTAGCGTGTAACAGACCCCCAACCATAACAAGTCTAGCAGTGTAACAGACCCCCAACCATAACAAGTCTAGCGTGTAACAGACCCCCAACCATAAGTCTAGCGTGTAACAGACCCTCAACCATAAGTCTAGCGTGTAACAGACCCCCAACCATAAGTCTAGCGTGTAACAGACCCCCAACCATAACAAGTCTAGCGTGTAACAGACCCCCAACCATAACAAGTCTAGCGTGTAACAGACCCCCAACCATAAGTCTAGCGTGTAACAGACCCCCAACCATAAGTCTAGCGTGTAACAGACCCCCAACCATAAGTCTAGCGTGTAACAGACCCCCAACCATAAGTCTAGCGTGTAACAGACCCCCAACCATAAGTCTAGCGTGTAACAGACCCCCAACCATAAGTCTAGCGTGTAACAGACCCTCAACCATAACAAGTCTAGCGTGTAACAGACCCTCAACCATAAGTCTAGCGTGTAACAGACCCTCAACCATAAGTCTAGCGTGTAACAGACCCTCAACCATAAGTCTAGCGTGTAACAGACCCCCAACCATAAGTCTAGCGTGTAACAGACCCCCAACCATAAGTCTAGCGTGTAACAGACCCCCAACCATAAGTCTAGCGTGTAACAGACCCCCAACCATAAGTCTAGCGTGTAACAGACCCCCAACCATAAGTCTAGCGTGTAACAGACCCTCAACCATAAGTCTAGCGTGTAACAGACCCCCAACCATAAGTCTAGCGTGTAACAGACCCTCAACCATAACAAGTCTAGCGTGTAACAGACCCCCACCCATAACAAGTCTAGCGTGTAACAGACCCCCAACCATAAGTCTAGCGTGTAACAGACCCCCAACCATAACAAGTCTAGCAGTGTAACAGACCCCCAACCATAACAAGTCTAGCGTGTAACAGACCCCCAACCATAAGTCTAGCGTGTAACAGACCCCCAACCATAAGTCTAGCGTGTAACAGACCCCCAACCATAAGTCTAGCAGTGTAACAGACCCCCAACCATAAGTCTAGCGTGTAACAGACCCCCAACCATAAGTCTAGCGTGTAACAGACCCTCAACCATAAGTCTAGCGTGTAACAGACCCCCAACCATAACAAGTCTAGCGTGTAACAGACCCTCAACCATAAGTCTAGCGTGTAACAGACCCCCAACCATAAGTCTAGCGTGTAACAGACCCTCAACCATAACAAGTCTAGCGTGTAACAGACCCCCAACCATAAGTCTAGCGTGTAACAGACCCCCAACCATAACAAGTCTAGCGTGTAACAGACCCCCAACCATAACAAGTCTAGCGTGTAACAGACCCTCAACCATAAGTCTAGCGTGTAACAGACCCCCAACCATAAGTCTAGCGTGTAACAGACCCCCAACCATAAGTCTAGCGTGTAACAGACCCCCAACCATAAGTCTAGCGTGTAACAGACCCTCAACCATAACAAGTCTAGCGTGTAACAGACCCTCAACCATAACAAGTCTAGCGTGTAACAGACCCTCAACCATAAGTCTAGCGTGTAACAGACCCTCAACCATAAGTCTAGCGTGTAACAGACCCTCAACCATAAGTCTAGCGTGTAACAGACCCCCAACCATAAGTCTAGCGTGTAACAGACCCCCAACCATAAGTCTAGCGTGTAACAGACCCCCAACCATAAGTCTAGCAGTGTAACAGACCCCCAACCATAAGTCTAGCGTGTAACAGACCCCCAACCATAAGTCTAGCGTGTAACAGACCCCCAACCATAAGTCTAGCGTGTAACAGACCCTCAACCATAAGTCTAGCGTGTAACAGACCCCCAACCATAACAAGTCTAGCGTGTAACAGACCCCCAACCATAAGTCTAGCGTGTAACAGACCCCCAACCATAAGTCTAGCGTGTAACAGACCCCCAACCATAACAAGTCTAGCGTGTAACAGACCCCCAACCATAAGTCTAGCGTGTAACAGACCCCCAACCATAACAAGTCTAGCGTGTAACAGACCCTCAACCATAACAAGTCTAGCGTGTAACAGACCCTCAACCATAAGTCTAGCGTGTAACAGACCCCCAACCATAAGTCTAGCGTGTAACAGACCCCCAACCATAAGTCTAGCGTGTAACAGACCCTCAACCATAAGTCTAGCGTGTAACAGACCCTCAACCATAACAAGTCTAGCGTGTAACAGACCCTCAACCATAAGTCTAGCGTGTAACAGACCCTCAACCATAAGTCTAGCGTGTAACAGACCCCCAACCATAAGTCTAGCGTGTAACAGACCCCCAACCATAAGTCTAGCGTGTAACAGACCCCCAACCATAAGTCTAGCGTGTAACAGACCCCCAACCATAAGTCTAGCGTGTAACAGACCCCCAACCATAAGTCTAGCGTGTAACAGACCCCCAACCATAAGTCTAGCGTGTAACAGACCCCCAACCATAAGTCTAGCGTGTAACAGACCCCCAACCATAAGTCTAGCGTGTAACAGACCCCCAACCATAAGTCTAGCGTGTAACAGACCCTCAACCATAAGTCTAGCGTGTAACAGACCCTCAACCATAAGTCTAGCAGTGTAACAGACCCCCAACCATAACAAGTCTAGCAGTGTAACAGACCCCCAACCATAAGTCTAGCGTGTAACAGACCCCCAACCATAAGTCTAGCGTGTAACAGACCCCCAACCATAAGTCTAGCGTGTAACAGACCCCCAACCATAAGTCTAGCGTGTAACAGACCCCCAACCATAAGTCTAGCGTGTAACAGACCCCCAACCATAACAAGTCTAGCAGTGTAACAGACCCCCAACCATAACAAGTCTAGCGTGTAACAGACCCCCAACCATAAGTCTAGCGTGTAACAGACCCCCAACCATAAGTCTAGCAGTGTAACAGACCCCCAACCATAACAAGTCTAGCAGTGTAACAGACCCCCAACCATAAGTCTAGCGTGTAACAGACCCCCAACCATAAGTCTAGCGTGTAACAGACCCCCAACCATAAGTCTAGCGTGTAACAGACCCCCAACCATAAGTCTAGCGTGTAACAGACCCCCAACCATAAGTCTAGCGTGTAACAGACCCCCAACCATAAGTCTAGCGTGTAACAGACCCCCAACCATAAGTCTAGCGTGTAACAGACCCTCAACCATAAGTCTAGCAGTGTAACAGACCCCCAACCATAACAAGTCTAGCAGTGTAACAGACCCCCAACCATAAGTCTAGCGTGTAACAGACCCCCAACCATAAGTCTAGCGTGTAACAGACCCCCAACCATAAGTCTAGCGTGTAACAGACCCCCAACCATAAGTCTAGCGTGTAACAGACCCCCAACCATAAGTCTAGCGTGTAACAGACCCCCAACCATAAGTCTAGCGTGTAACAGACCCTCAACCATAAGTCTAGCGTGTAACAGACCCTCAACCATAAGTCTAGCAGTGTAACAGACCCCCAACCATAACAAGTCTAGCAGTGTAACAGACCCCCAACCATAAGTCTAGCGTGTAACAGACCCCCAACCATAAGTCTAGCGTGTAACAGACCCCCAACCATAAGTCTAGCGTGTAACAGACCCCCAACCATAAGTCTAGCGTGTAACAGACCCCCAACCATAAGTCTAGCGTGTAACAGACCCCCAACCATAACAAGTCTAGCAGTGTAACAGACCCCCAACCATAACAAGTCTAGCAGTGTAACAGACCCCCAACCATAACAAGTCTAGCGTGTAACAGACCCCCAACCATAAGTCTAGCGTGTAACAGACCCCCAACCATAAGTCTAGCGTGTAACAGACCCCCAACCATAACAAGTCTAGCAGTGTAACAGACCCCCAACCATAACAAGTCTAGCAGTGTAACAGACCCCCAACCATAACAAGTCTAGCAGTGTAACAGACCCCCAACCATAACAAGTCTAGCGTGTAACAGACCCCCAACCATAAGTCTAGCGTGTAACAGACCCCCAACCATAAGTCTAGCGTGTAACAGACCCCCAACCATAAGTCTAGCGTGTAACAGACCCCCAACCATAAGTCTAGCGTGTAACAGACCCCCAACCATAAGTCTAGCGTGTAACAGACCCTCAACCATAAGTCTAGCAGTGTAACAGACCCCCAACCATAAGTCTAGCGTGTAACAGACCCCCAACCATAAGTCTAGCGTGTAACAGACCCCCAACCATAAGTCTAGCGTGTAACAGACCCCCAACCATAAGTCTAGCGTGTAACAGACCCCCAACCATAAGTCTAGCGTGTAACAGACCCCCAACCATAAGTCTAGCGTGTAACAGACCCCCAACCATAAGTCTAGCAGTGTAACAGACCCCCAACCATAACAAGTCTAGCAGTGTAACAGACCCCCAACCATAACAAGTCTAGCGTGTAACAGACCCCCAACCATAAGTCTAGCGTGTAACAGACCCCCAACCATAAGTCTAGCGTGTAACAGACCCCCAACCATAACAAGTCTAGCAGTGTAACAGACCCCCAACCATAACAAGTCTAGCAGTGTAACAGACCCCCAACCATAAGTCTAGCGTGTAACAGACCCCCAACCATAAGTCTAGCGTGTAACAGACCCCCAACCATAAGTCTAGCGTGTAACAGACCCCCAACCATAAGTCTAGCGTGTAACAGACCCCCAACCATAAGTCTAGCGTGTAACAGACCCCCAACCATAAGTCTAGCGTGTAACAGACCCCCAACCATAAGTCTAGCGTGTAACAGACCCCCAACCATAAGTCTAGCGTGTAACAGACCCCCAACCATAAGTCTAGCGTGTAACAGACCCCCAACCATAAGTCTAGCGTGTAACAGACCCCCAACCATAAGTCTAGCGTGTAACAGACCCCCAACCATAAGTCTAGCGTGTAACAGACCCCCAACCATAAGTCTAGCGTGTAACAGACCCCCAACCATAAGTCTAGCGTGTAACAGACCCCCAACCATAAGTCTAGCGTGTAACAGACCCCCAACCATAAGTCTAGCGTGTAACAGACCCCCAACCATAACAAGTCTAGCGTGTAACAGACCCCCAACCATAACAAGTCTAGCGTGTAACAGACCCCCAACCATAAGTCTAGCGTGTAACAGACCCCCAACCATAAGTCTAGCGTGTAACAGACCCCCAACCATAAGTCTAGCGTGTAACAGACCCCCAACCATAAGTCTAGCGTGTAACAGACCCCCAACCATAAGTCTAGCGTGTAACAGACCCCCAACCATAAGTCTAGCGTGTAACAGACCCCCAACCATAAGTCTAGCGTGTAACAGACCCCCAACCATAAGTCTAGCGTGTAACAGACCCCCAACCATAAGTCTAGCGTGTAACAGACCCCCAACCATAAGTCTAGCGTGTAACAGACCCCCAACCATAAGTCTAGCGTGTAACAGACCCCCAACCATAAGTCTAGCGTGTAACAGACCCCCAACCATAAGTCTAGCGTGTAACAGACCCCCAACCATAAGTCTAGCGTGTAACAGACCCCCAACCATAAGTCTAGCGTGTAACAGACCCCCAACCATAAGTCTAGCGTGTAACAGACCCCCAACCATAACAAGTCTAGCGTGTAACAGACCCCCAACCATAACAAGTCTAGCGTGTAACAGACCCCCAACCATAACAAGTCTAGCGTGTAACAGACCCCCAACCATAACAAGTCTAGCGTGTAACAGACCCCCAACCATAAGTCTAGCGTGTAACAGACCCCCAACCATAAGTCTAGCGTGTAACAGACCCCCAACCATAAGTCTAGCGTGTAACAGACCCCCAACCATAAGTCTAGCGTGTAACAGACCCCCAACCATAAGTCTAGCAGTGTAACAGACCTTCAACCATAATAAGTCTAGCGTGTAACAGACCCCCAACCATAAGTCTAGCGTGTAACAGACCCCCAACCATAAGTCTAGCGTGTAACAGACCCCCAACCATAAGTCTAGCGTGTAACAGACCCCCAACCATAAGTCTAGCGTGTAACAGACCCCCAACCATAAGTCTAGCGTGTAACAGACCCCCAACCATAAGTCTAGCGTGTAACAGACCCCCAACCATAAGTCTAGCGTGTAACAGACCCCCAACCATAACAAGTCTAGCGTGTAACAGACCCCCAACCATAACAAGTCTAGCGTGTAACAGACCCCCAACCATAACAAGTCTAGCGTGTAACAGACCCCCAACCATAACAAGTCTAGCGTGTAACAGACCCCCAACCATAAGTCTAGCGTGTAACAGACCCCCAACCATAAGTCTAGCGTGTAACAGACCCCCAACCATAAGTCTAGCGTGTAACAGACCCCCAACCATAAGTCTAGCGTGTAACAGACCCCCAACCATAAGTCTAGCAGTGTAACAGACCTTCAACCATAATAAGTCTAGCGTGTAACAGACCCCCAACCATAACAAGTCTAGCGTGTAACAGACCCTCAACCATAAGTCTAGCGTGTAACAGACCCCCGACCATAACAAGTCTAGCAGTGTAACAGACCTTCAACCATAACAAGTCTAGCGTGTAACAGACCCCCGACCATAACAAGTCTAGCGTGTAACAGACCCCCAACCATAACAAGTCTAGCGTGTAACAGACCCCCAACCATAAGTCTAGCAGTGTAACAGACCTTCAACCATAATAAGTCTAGCGTGTAACAGACCCCCAACCATAACAAGTCTAGCGTGTAACAGACCCCCAACCATAAGTCTAGCGTGTAACAGACCCCCAACCATAAGTCTAGCAGTGTAACAGACCTTCAACCATAACAAGTCTAGCGTGTAACAGACCCTCAACCATAACAAGTCTAGCAGTGTAACAGACCTTCAACCATAACAAGTCTAGCGTGTAACAGACCCCCAACCATAACAAGTCTAGCGTGTTACAGACCCCCAACCATAACAAGTCTAGCGTGTTACAGACCCCCAACCATAACAAGTCTAGCGTGTAACAGACCCCCAACACACCAGGCGTCGCATTAAGGCAGATAAAATGCACAAGTAATATCTTGCTGTGTTTTGTAAACGCACATCTAAAATACCGTTGTAATTTCTGCTTCTAAACTCCAATGAGAATTCCCCAATGGGCATTCTATCACCCGACAGCTCTCCGACTGCTGTCTAGCTTCCCTTTCTCGGGTAAAATCCAAGATTAACTTCAAGCAAAACATAAATGACCAGGCAATCGTTTTAGCAAAAAAATATTTACTTGCGGCTGCTAGTCAAATAGAGTTGCACTTAGTCATCGGATTTTAAAAAATAAGTTATTTTCCTTTAGAAAATGCATATAGCAGCACGTCCCTGATCCTTCCCCTGAAACAAAAAAAAAAACACAAAAAAAAAAAACACTTGACTTCAATCTAAAGCTGGAAATGGTTTAAAAACGCAGATTTTTTTTTTTTAAATGTCTGCATTTAGAAAATTCAGATGTCTAGCTTGACCCGAGACAGATTAGACCAATCAAATAAAAACCACAGATTGACAAAAGCAACACACAGGCAGACCGAGACATATGAGACAGAGTACTGTAGCATTGTAGTTAAGGACACTCACCAGGATCTTGCAAACTCTGACGTTGTCCACACTGAAGTTACCAGACTCAGGGAAGATGGAGACTAGAACGACAAAAATCACCATAACAATAAAAATCAACATCCTATATATTTGATACATTGGCTGTGCCTAAAAACGTTACCGGCCATCTAAATCCTTGTTTTCTTCATTCCCATCAAAGCCAATTGCAGTGATGCAGACTGGTTAGGGCCTGGGGGGGAAAAAATGCGTGGGTATTGGGTATTCAATTGCGTGTAAACAATTTTTTCCCCCGTAAAGCGATTGAAAATAGGCACATTTTCAGAGTGTGCTGCACAAAAACCTCTTTCTTATATTCACACCTCAACACGTCCGTGGCAAGTCAAATTCAACGACTTTCAAGTAGTTTTTCCAAGAACTAAAATGTATGTTCAAGGTCCATCAACTTGTAAATAGTTCAGATTATGCAATTGTTACTGGTCGCCACCAGATGGCAGTATATCCCCGCAACCTCATGGGGGGGGGGGAAAAGCAACAGTATTCATCACCATCTTAAAAAGTTCAACTCAATAATACGTTGTTTCACTAGTTATTTACTCCATGTACATGAAATGGTAACATAAGTCAGTATTGATGTTGTAATTTGAGTAGTGAGGAGCTGAGTTTTGGAACAACACCTACTGGTTAACACACATCTCCTAGTCACATTACTACACAATTCCAGCTTAATGACTGTTTAATGGGCATTAGATAATCTACTACTTAATTAATAGCGGCTACGAAAAAGCTTCTTGCTACCGACTGGCAGCTTTAGTTAGTGTCGCCTGTCGGGAGAAGGGCCGTGTGACAAAAACGGTACGTGAACGGTCACCAGAACCGGGCTCCAGAGTACCGCAGCGGCCTAAGGCACAGCATCTCAGTGCTAGAGGCGTCACTACAGACCCCGGTTCGATTCTAGGCCGTGATTGTGAGTCCCATAGGACGGCGCATAATTGGCCTAGCGTCATCCGGGTTAGGGTTCGGCCGTCATTGTAAATAAGAATTTGTTCTTGACCGACTTGCCTAGTTAAATAACGGTTCAATCAAATACTCTGACCTGACCAGTTCGATCCTGGAGGGCCGAAACACTGCAGTTTTTTTTTATTCTACCTGGTAGTTCACTGCACTGACCTGGTGTCCCAGGTCTGAAACAGCCTCCTGACTAGAAGGAGAGGATGACAACCAAAAGTGTTTTGGCCCTCCAGGACCGACATTGACCACCACTGCTGTAGACTAAATCGCAAATAAATCTTAATTGATCAATTCTCTACCGATTTGTCCATAGCTGTGTTCGAATACTTATTAATCACACTATATGACGTGAATTGAGTATATAGTATGCTTATTGGTCATAGTATGGATAGTTAGTACGCCAAAATGTCATTAAAATCGCTAAAATACGAAGAGGACACTATTTCTGTACTTTTATGGCCCATAATGCAATAATTCAGAAAATGGGCGTGGCTTCGCAACGTTTTCAGATTTGAAGAAAATATGAAGTCTGACGAGAGCAAATACAAATTCATTGAACTAACGACAAAATGTTAAGAAAATGTTATGTAATAAATTACTTTTTAAATAAGTAACACATTATGTTGGCTGACAATTTGTTAGCTACTCTATCCTTACAGCAGCATGTACCGGTATGTTAGCTAGCTGCCTCGTTAGTTGGCTACTAATACGTCGAACTTGCCAGTTATATTAACTATATGTTATCTAACAACCCAACGTTTATTGACTTGATTATTCACATCAGTCTTAGCTAAGTGGTATAGCCGCTGTGCGTTTCAATGGACATGGTTCATTCTGGCCATCTACTCCGATTTCTCTCGCGCACCGTTGAATACGGCCAACGCCAGCAAAAAAAAGCGAAATAAATCACCAAAGCTCTGGATAACCAGCTCTGCTAGGGAGAGAAAAATGGTCTGAGTGAGGTGTTCTCTTATTGGTGTCTGGATGTAGCTAGCCAGTTAGCCAACGTTAGCCAGTTAGCCAACATTAACGTTAGCCAGTTAGCTTGGGTGCTTGACTGACGTTGAACGGTCGGATCAACTCTAGTCCTTAGCCAGAGCGTCCAGTGGGCGCTCCGAGAGCAAAACACTCAGAATTAACAATCTGACAACGCTCTGGATTTACAAACTGACGAATCTGACATCACTCTGGATTTACAAACGGACAAATCTGACATCACTCTGGATTTACAAACGGACAAATCTGACATCACTCTGGATTTACAAACAGACAAATCTGACATCACTCTGGATTTACAAACGGACAAATCTGACATCACTCTGGATTTACAAACGGACAAATCTGACATCACTCTGGATTTACAAACGGACAAATCTGACATCACTCTGGATTTACAAACGGACAAATCTGACATCACTCTGGATTTACAAACGGACAAATCTGACATCACTCTGGATTTACAAACGGACAAATCTGACATCACTCTGGATTTACAAACGCCAAGAGCGCACTCTGGCACTACAGACTGAATTTACGAACACACATGAAATTGTCAAATGTTTAGCTAATCATTTGTTACGCTAACAAGCTTGCAAGAGGTTGCATAGCAACAGCATCAACTTCGGGTAGACCGGTGAAGAGAGTTTACAGTATACTAAAATGAATGAATAGTATATACACTCATTAAGTATACAGTATGCTAGTACGGGTATTCATTATGGCTGCAAGGGAAAGTATTGAGTAGCCAGTGAAATCGTGCCCATTTCAAACGGCCTCGTACTCAATTCTTGCTCGTACAATATGGATATTATTATTATTATTGGATAGAAAACACTCTAGTTTCTAAAACCGTTGGAATTATTTCTCTGAGTGAAACAGAACTCCTTTGGCAGCACTTTCCCTGACCAGGAAGTAGAATGTCAGAAATATATGCTCTCTTCAACTTCCTGCCTATACATGGTCATGACACGTAGGAATCTACGTACACTCCATACGCCTTCCTCTGGGTGTCAAGATGATGTGAGAGAAGAAATTTTGTGTTTATCTTGGTCTGGGGTGGAATAAAAGCTATTTCTTTGACGTGACCGTCCACTTCCGGTACTCTGAAGCGCGCGACTTGGAAGTGCGATTGCCTTCTGTTTTGCTGCCGTAATGGATGACAACTATCTCCGGCTCGGATATTATTTGATACATGTGACCATATCATCGTAATGTATGTTTTTTCAATATAGTTTAATCAGATTATTGAAATTTTTTCGGGAGTTTTGCCGTGTTGCGTTCTCTGACTGTGTTTACGTTGGAGAGTTCCGTGCCACTCGGCTAGTGCCAATGCTAAGTGAAGAGGGAAATTTGCCGTTCTGAATCCAAACAACGACTCATCTGGACAAAGGACACCTTGTTCAACATTCTGATGAAAGATCAGCAAAAGTAAGACCCAATTTATGATGTTATTTCATATATCTGTCGTGCATGTCAACTGGTCGTGGGCGCCCAAGTGTTTCTGGCTATTGTGGCTACGCTAATATAGCGCTACATTTTGTTTTCGCTGTAAAACATTTAATAAATCGGAAATATTGTCTGGAATCACAAGATGCCTGTCTTTCAATTGCTGCACACTATGTATTTTTCAGAAATGTTTTATGATGAGTAATTAGGTATTTGACGTTGGTGTCTGTAAATATTATGGCTGCTTTCGGTGCAATTTCTGATTGTAGCTGCAATGTAAACTATGATTTATACCTGAAATATGCAAATTTTTCGAACAAAACATATGCTATACATAAATATGTTATCAGACTGTCATCTGATGAAGTTTTTTCTTGGTTAGTGGCTATTTATTTCTTTATTTGGTCGAATTTGTGATAGCTAGTGATGGAGTAAAAAACTGATGGAGTAAGAAAAGTGGTGTCTTTTGCTAACGTGGTTAGCTAATAGATTTACATATTTTGTCTTCCCTGTAAAACATTTTAAAAATCGGACATGTTGGCTTGATTCACAAGATGTGTACCTTTCATATGCTGTATTGGACTTGTTAATGTGTGAAAGTTAAATATTTTTAAAAAATATCTTTTGAATTTCGCGCCCTGCACTTGAGCTGGATGTTGTCATAAGTGTACCGGTGTCGGGCTGCAGCCATAACAGGTTAAGTATGTAGTATACAGTATGGTAGTACGGGTATTCATTAAGTATGTAGTATACATTATGTTAGTACGGGTATTCTTTAAGTATGTAGTATACAGTATGGTAGTATGGGTATTCATTATGTAGTATACAGTATGTTAGTACGGGTATTCATTAAGTATGTAGTATACAGTATGTTAGTACGGGTATTCATTAAGTATGTAGTATACAGTATGTTAGTACGGGTATTCATTAAGTATGTAGTATACAGTATGTTAGTACGGGTATTCTTTAAGTATGTAGTATACAGTATGGTAGTACGGGTATTCATT
Organism: Salvelinus namaycush; assembly: GCF_016432855.1. Classification (NCBI taxonomy): domain Eukaryota; kingdom Metazoa; phylum Chordata; class Actinopteri; order Salmoniformes; family Salmonidae; genus Salvelinus; species Salvelinus namaycush. Next base: position 61,290 of record NW_024058774.1, read on the forward strand.
AAGTATGTAGTATACAGTATGTTAGTACGGGTATTCATTAAGTATGTAGTATACAGGGCCTCCCGGGTGGCGCAGTGGTCTAGGGCACTGCATCGCAGTGCTAACTGCGCCACCAGAGTCTCTGGGTTCGCGCCCAGGCTCTGTCGCAGCCGGCCGCGACCGGGAGGTCCGTGGGGCGACGCACAATTGGGCTAGCGTCGTCCGGGTTAGGGTGGGTTTGGCCGGTAGGGATATCCTTGTCTCATCGCGCTCCAGCGACTTCTGTGGCGGGCCGGGCGCAGTGCGTGCTAACCAAGGTGCCAGGTGCACGGTGTTTCCTCCGACACATTGGTGCGGCTGGCTTCCGGGTTGGAGGCGCGCTGTGTTAAAGAAGCAGTGCGGCTTGGTTGGGTTGTGCTTCGGAGGACGCATGGCTTTCGACCTTCGTCTCTCCCGAGCCCGTACGGGAGTTGTAGCGATGAGACAAGATAGTAATTACTAGCGATTGGATACCACGAAAATTGGGGAGAAAAGGGGATAAAATTTATTTAAAAAAAAAAAAGTAAAAAAAAAAAAAAGTATGTAGTATACAGTATGTTAGTACGGGTATTCATTAAGTATGTAGTATACAGTATGTTAGTATGGGTATTCATTAAGTATGTAGTATACAGTATGTTAGTACGGGTATTCATTAAGTATGTAGTATACAGTATGTTAGTACGGGTATTCATTAAGTATGTAGTATACAGTATGTTAGTACGGGTATTCATTAAGTATGTAGTATACAGTATGTTAGTACGGGTATTCATTAAGTATGTAGTGTACAGTATGGTAGTATGGGTATTCATTAAGTATGTAGTAGACAGTATGTTAGTACGGGTATTCATTAAGTATGTAGTATATAGTATGTTAGTATGGGTATTCATTAAGTATATAGTATACAGTATGTTAGTACGGGTATTCATTAAGTATGTAGTGTACAGTATGGTAGTATGGGTATTCATTATGTAGTATACAGTATGTTAGTATGGGTATTCATTAAGTATGTAGTAGACAGTATGTTAGTACGGGTATTCATTAAGTATGTAGTATACAGTATGTTAGTATGGGTATTCATTAAGTATATAGTATACAGTATGTTAGTACGGGTATTCATTAAGTATGTAGTATACAGTATGTTAGTATGGGTATTCATTAAGTATATAGTATACAGTATGTTAGTACGGGTATTCATTAAGTATGTAGTGTACAGTATGGTAGTATGGGTATTCATTATGTAGTATACAGTATGTTAGTATGGGTATTCATTAAGTATGTAGTAGACAGTATGTTAGTACGGGTATTCATTAAGTATGTAGTATACAGTATGTTAGTATGGGTATTCATTAAGTATATAGTATACAGTATGTTAGTACGGGTATTCATTAAGTATGTAGTGTACAGTATGGTAGTATGGGTATTCATTAAGTATATAGTATACAGTATGTTAGTATGGGTATTCATTAAGTATATAGTATACAGTATGTTAGTACGGGTATTCATTAAGTATGTAGTGTACAGTATGTTAGTACGGGTATTCATTATGTAGTATACAGTATGTTAGTATGGGTATTCATTAAGTATATAGTGTACAGTATGTTAGTATGGGTATTCATTAAGTATGAGGTAGACAGTATGTTAGTACGGGTATTCGAACACAGCTCGTGTCTCTTACCGCAGGCCTGGGCGATGAGGTTGGCCAGGAAGTCTTCGTTGCCGTACTGCTTAGACATGATGGCCGGGCGGATCATAGCGGTGGCCTCCTCTACATCGTGAAGGTTCTTGGCCGACGCGCACACGCACTCTGGGAGGAGCTCCAGACTCTTCTTCATCGCCAGCTCATATCCCTCAATCACCTGGGAGAGACACACACAAGGTGTGTCAGGGAAGTCCTTGTCAAACAGGTACATACAGGTCCTTGTCCATTTGTCCTGAACTTTGCCGTTTTTTATTGCGTGTCCCTACGGGACAGCGGTGTGCGGGTGTTCCTACGGGACAGCTGTGTGCGGGTGTCCCTACGGGATTCAGGATTATTTGACAAAAGCAATGTAGCATAAATAATCATTGCGACATTAAAATGGAAAAAACGGGCAGATCTAGGATAAATGTTTAAGAGAGACAGAACACTTTTGATCTGTTTGACGGGGGCGGATTTATCTTTTGTCTAACTTTATTGCGATAAATGATAGAAAACTGTTTTCAAATAAACGATAATTGTATATATATATTTATTTATTTTACGGGTTGAAGTCATTATGTCCAGCTGTTTTTTATAAACACAATATATTTAAATGGAAACGCACCCTAGTAGGCAATCGTCTCCACTATTTTCTATACAAACTTTGTAATGGAAACACAGCTAGTGTGTGTACCTCTGACACAGAAAGCCCCATGCGCAGCAGCTCCTCAGCCAGCTCCAGCAGTGCTCCAGCGAACACCAGGACAAAGTTGGTTCCGTCCCCCACCTCCTGCTCCTGCATGTGGGACGCCATCACGACCATCTTGGCTGCTGGGTGCTGCACCTGGAGGAAGAACAACCACACACAGGGAACGGTTAAATTATGAAGGCCGACGACCAGGTTACGAAGCCCGACGACCAGGTTACGAAGCCCGACGACCATCGTCTTAGGAAGGTTTATGACCATTCCAGGAGTCTTCATCTAACTCCAGTCCATAAGAACTACTGGGTGAGCAGACTGTCTCACCTCCAGCTCTCTGAGAATGGTAGCAGCATCGTTGGTCACAAACAGCTTCTCCAGGTGATTGATCACCATCTTGTTCATGCCTGAAGATTAAACAGAAAAAGGAGAATGTCAAGAAAACAATATCTCATTTAGGACAGAGTTGACACTAACAGACAGTCAGACAGACAGAGTCAGACAGACAGACAGACAGAGTCAGACATTGGGTCCTTACACGCTGACTAGACAGGGCGTGTGCTCGCATGTAGATTTGGCCCCATCCACACCAGACGCGATCAGGACACGCGGGTTGAAATATCAAAACCAACTCTGAACCAACTATATTAAATTTGGGGACAGGTTGAAAAACACAGGAAACATTCACAGCCATTTAGCTAGCTAGCTTGCTGTTGCTAGCTAATTTGTCCTGGGATACCTGAAAATGCACAAGGTCCTCTACTCGGACAAAAAACCCACAGACAAAAGGGGTTAGTTAGTTTCTTGTAATCTCTCCTCCTTCAGGCTTCTTCTTCGGACTTTATATGGCGGTTAGCAACCAACTTTAAGGTTCCTTACCACCACCAACTGGATTAGAGTGTGGACCTCAGTTCTTCTTTCAATCACCCACTTGGGTAAATGCTCCTAAAAACCAATGAGGAGATGGGAGAGGCTGGAGTTGCAGAGCGCCAAGCCTCAAAAATAGACCTAAGTTGTATTTTAGCGCCTGGCCACGCAGACGATCCTTTGACACGTGCGAGCAGTTTGGATGAAGTGAATGAATAACACGTGTACATTTATTTTTGCAACTCTCACGCACGCAATGTGAGCGCTGTGGTCAACATGTTAGGGTGTGTGTGGTCTAACAAAAGAGAAAGGACAGGCAATCAGGGAGAGATACAGCCAGGTCTTACCGTCACGTCTATTGGCGGTGTGTGTGGTCACAGAGACAGACAGACGAAGAGACAGACAGACACAGACACAGACAGACAGGTCTCACCGTTGGGTCCATAGGCAGTGCGTGTAGTCTGAGCCAGTTCCTTACAGGCTTGAATGTTCCTGAACACGGCTTCTTCCAGACCAGAGTAATGCTGGAGGATGACCAAGCAAAAAAAAAAAAAAAAAAACGGTAGTCAGTACATTTCCCCCCCACTCTTACACACATAAAAAATCCCAGGACTTTTACATTACTCCCCATGCCCAGTAAGAAAAAGCACGATACATTTGTACACTCACTACTGTAAGTGGCTCTGGATAACAGTCTACTAAATGACTCATGTATTGTAAAATGCTTACGCTACGATACAAATACACAGTACAAGAAAATAACTTATTTCCAAAACAAGGATAGTGAAAGACTGGATTTTGATTGAAGAACAAATATTTGTACTACTTGTGCATATTAGCTAGCTAACTATTTCCCATTGAGGATTTAACACGGAACAATACCAGAGGCAAAAAAAACGGTATCTATGGATACGTCTGAATTTGACATTTCTGATTGTTAGTTCATTATTGTATTTATGTAAAACCAGTTGAGAGAGTGAGACCTGCAGTTCTTTGAGGGAATGCCTTATTAGGCACTAATCTGACCAGTAGCGCTGCTAATCTGTGATGCTTGCCAGAATATATAATTTTTATACCTGTTTTTAACTAGGCCAGAAGATACGAACCATACCCTTAAGCTTGTTTACACTGAGCTGCAATGGGGTCTGAACGCAAATCATGGATACATCAAGACACTGTGCAGCATGCCGCAATATGGGTCGGGAAAACGTACCGATATGCCACTGTACTCCAAATTGTATCTTTATCAACACGGCTCCATCGAGACGATTGAAATGCTGCATGTTTCCCGGAAAACAGCCTTTTTCGTCATGCTAACTAGCAGAAGACACGTTGAACAAAGGAATAGCCTAGACTGGAATAGATTGACACTGCCGTTACAAAAATGGCTTGGGTGGCTATTGCTAGATGGGATGAAAATGGCTGTTTTCTAGGAAAAATATCAGTATTTCAATCTTATCGATGTAACGTTACCAGTGTGGCTAATGGTACAATTGAGTACAATGGCATATCCCATCCCTGCATTGAGGTACGGCACCATGGCGTCTTAATGTAATCATGAACCCAGTGTAGCTCAGTGTAAACCAGCGTAAGTGTAGTGTATCTTCTGGAAACTAGCTAGCTACTAATCCCATTCACTAACGTTAGCAAGGAGGCTATTAATGTTAGCTGGCTGAGGAGGCTAACAATTGTAGGGGCAAGTAATAATGATAGCTAAACTCCGCCTATTTCCACAACTTATCTTATTAAAATCTTATTTTAACCTTAACCGCACTCCTAACATTATGCCTAACCTTAAGACCACAACGCTTATTTTTGTTTTCGTACATTTTTAGGATAACCCGTTTTTGATTTTGTGGCTGTGGTAACTAATTTAAGTGACAACGTCCTCATCTTAGCTCACTACAGTAGCTATCAACTACGCAGTGACAAGATAATAGTAGATGCAGACAAAAAGTCGACAGTAGCCAAACTACTTTTCTTAAATTATTGTTGTGGTCATCTAAATATAAAAACAACAAGACAGATTATTATGAAGTGAGTTCATCTTTGTATGAATGAATGACAGCCCGCATGGGACGCTAGGTAGCTAACCGTTAACTATGCTACCTAAATCAGATGCCGTTGACTAGCCAGTTAAGATGCTGAGGCTAGTTAGCTAGCTACTAGCTAACACATCATAGCAACCAACCACATGTTGGCAATTCGTAAAACGCATTTTTATTCCATCCACTAAATACATAGAAAAGCTTTCCACGACAATTACAACTGAGACATTTTAAGCAATTTCCAAAAGCAAGATGAAAAGTACCTCGGTAGCGAGGTTTGATGCAACAAAAAAAAAAAACAGGGAGGAAAATATTTCGCGGCCTTGCGGCTTTCTAGAACTCTCCACATGACTTGACACAGTGCGTACCTGAACTTCCCCAGTCACAGTACCACTCTTTTGCTTAAGGTTTTGTGTTCATTTTAACATTTGTTAATCTTACCTTTGCGCCATCCTTCAACATTTGGGCGAAGCCCGGTGCTTTCGGTACGTGCATAGCCATTTTTATGTTGTTTTAGCAACCCCTGTATCCAAGATGTGTTAGCGGCAGCGTGGGGTTCGGTAGTTGCACAAAGCCAGAAGAGAGATCGGGAGGAGCTCTGTCAAAAAGGCGTCCACAACTACGGAGGGATGCTGAGGACATACATTACATTTGGCGTTTTCGGGAGAAAAAAATAATGTCTCCAGTGAACTCAACACTGCTCTCTCTGACTCTCATTGTTAATACAGACGGGCCATACATGTTAACAACTATTGTTTTATGGACACAATCTTTAGTTTTCCAGTAAGCTAATGTTCTTCTTTTGTTTAAACTATGGATGGACTGATGAATCAAAATCAAATCAAAGTGTACTGGTCGCATGTAGTTTAGCAGATGTTATAGTGGGTGCAGCTAGCTAGCACCTATCAAGTACACAAAACATTAAACATTTGAAAAAAATACAAATACAAATGAAAGATCAAGAAAAGTCAGAACAAATCTAATTAACAACCAAAATAGCACTGTAACAGTAATCCAAATGCAAATTATACCTATGTACACCGGATTCATTTACATAAGATATACTAAGAATGGTATGCACAGCAGTAGATATACTAAGAATGGTATGTAGGGCAGTAGATATACTAAGAATGGTATGTAGAGCAGTAGACATACTAAGAATGGTATGTAGGGCAGTAGATATACTAAGAATGGTATGTAGAGCAGTAGATATACTAACAATGGTATGTACAGCAGTAGATATACTAAGAATGGTTTGTACAGCAGTAGATATACTAAGAATGGTATGTACAGCAGTAGATACACTAAGAATGGTATGTACAGCAGTAGATACACTAAGAATGGTATGTACAGCAGTAGATATAAGCTGTGTCAATAATCCAGTATATAAATAAATATGTGGTGTGTATAAACAGTGTAACTAAAATGCAGTAGTAGAAGAAGTACTAGAATGAGTTATACAGCATTTAAATACACAGTGTGAAACGGGAAGTGTCCAGTGTTTTACAGTTTTACAGGTAAAATTTCACAACTCTTGGTAGAAAACTCTTAACAGATCATCAAAATTCTAGTTTTTTCCCCCCTAAACTTTTCAATTGACTAAGTACAACACACAAAATCACACAGTAACTTTTTCACCAAATCTAATCAGTGTTTTATCTAGAAATACCTTTCATATAAAGTCATTGCCATTCACAATGCAATGCTCACAGTACCTTTTATATGATTCTCTTCTCATTTGTTTAAATACATTTGACCATCACTTAATACAACTGCGCTTAAAGATAAATCACTTAACCATTTGGTAAACCTAGAGATTTTGAACTGGTTTGAACCGGTTTGTCTACTATATATGGATTTTGAGAACTACAGAAATAAAAGGTGTGTTTGTAAAGTATAAACATCTAAATGACATGTATGATGCACGATAACCATACACAATAACCAACCATACATAATGACTAGTGGTTATTGCTAATTGATTTCACATAGTGGTAACCACAATTGGTCACCAGATAATAGTGTGAACACTTGCAATTTCTCGAGATTTGATGCAAAAAAAATAAAAACGGGGAGGAAAATATTTTGCGGTCTAGCGTCGTTCTAGAACTCTCCACACGACTTGACACAGTGCGTGAACACATGCAATTTCTTTCAACATGTAACAGGATAGACAGCAAGGGAGATGAATAAATTTATACTGCAATCTAAAGTCAATCTTAGTTAGCTGGCTAAAGTTATACTGCATCTAAAGTCAATCTTAGTTAGCTGGCTAAAGTTATACTGCGTCTAAAGTCAATCTTAGTTAGCTGGCTAAAGTTATACTGCATCTAAAGTCAATCTTAGTTAGCTGGCTAAAGTTATACTGCATCTAAAGTCAATCTTAGTTAGCTGGCTAAAGTTATACTGCATCTAAAGTCAATCTTAGTTAGCTGGCTAAAGTTATACTGCATCTAAAGTCAATCTTAGTTAGCTGGCTAAAGTTATACTGCATCTAAAGTCAATCTTAGTTAGCTGGCTAAAGTTATACTGCATCTAAAGTCAATCTTAGTTAGCTGGCTAAAGTTATACTACATTTAAAGTCAATCTTAGTTAGCTGGCTAAAGTTATACTGCATCTAAAGTCAATCTTAGTTAGCTGGCTTAAGTTATACTGCATCTAAAGTCAATCTTAGTTAGCTGGCTAAAGTTATACTACATCTAAAGTCAATCTTAGTTAGCTGGCTAAAGTTATACTGCATCTAAAGTCAATCTTAGTTAGCTGGCTAAAGTTATACTACATCTAAAGTCAATCTTAGTTAGCTGGCTAAAGTTATACTACATCTAAAGTCAATCTTAGTTAGCTGGCTAAAGTTATACTGCATCTAAAGTCAATCTTAGTTTACTGGCTAAAGTTATACTGCATCTAAAGTCAATCTTAGTTAGCTGGCTAAAGTTATACTGCATCTAAAGTAAATCTTAGTTAGCTAACTATAGGTATACTGCATCTAAAGTCAATCTTAGTTAGCTGGCTAAAGTTATACTTCATCTAAAGTCAATCTTAGTTAGCTGGCTAAAGTTATACTGCATCTAAAGTCAATCTTAGTTAGCTGGCTAAAGTTATACTGCATCTAAAGTAAATCTTAGTTAGCTAACTATAGGTATACTGCATCTAAAGTCAATCTTAGTTAGCTGGCTAAAGTTATACTTCATCTAAAGTCAATCTTAGTTAGCTAACTAAAGTTATACTGCATCTAAAGTCAATCTTAGTTAGCTGGCTAAAGTTATACTATATCTAAAGTCAATCTCAGTTAGCTGGCTAAAGTTATACTGCATCTAAAGTCAATCTTAGTTAGCTAACTAAAGTTATACTGCATCTAAATGTAACGGATGTGAAATGGCTAGCTAGTTAGCGGTGGTGCGCGCTAATAGCGTTTCAATCGGTTACGTCACTCGCTTTGAGACCTTGAAGTAGTGGTTCCCCTTGCTCCTTTGTGGAGCGATGGGTAACGATGCTTCATGGGTGACTGTTGTTGATGTGTGCAGAGGGTCCCTGGTTCGGGCGAGGGGACGGACTAAAGTTATACTGTTGCATTAGTTTGTAAGATAGCCTTAACTTCAGGCTATTTACTGTATTACAAAAGTAATATTGAATTGTGTTTAGTTGACAACGCAACCAAATATCAACATTTTAAAGGATATATTTACTGCTTGGATAGTTCAATCTAAGACACTGGCTTAATTACATTCTTTAACTTTTATTTCTGGTTGAGTTGGAGACGTGAAGCCAACATATAATTTATTAACTTGTTTTGTCGACAAATTAACAGGCTATTTATTGTATTTCAAAAGTGATATTGAAATGTGTTTGGTCGACAACATCAATTTAGGCATCAGGCATGTCACTTCCGTCATTGGCTGACGGTGCTAATACCGAATCGGAGCAAAATATTGTGGGTTTAGCGTTGACTCAAAACTTGCAGAGCAAGGAGAACCACTACTTCAAGGTCTCAGAGCAAGTGACGTCACCGATTGAAAGGCTATTAGCGCGCACCACCGCTAACTAGATAGCCATTTCACATCCGTTACACTCACCCCCCTTTCGACCTCCTCCTTTTCCGCAGCAACCAGTGATCCGGGTCAACAGCATCAATGTAACAGTACAACTTTAGTCCGTCCCCTCGCCCCGACCCGGGCGCGAACCATGGACCCTCTGCACACATCAACAACAGTCACCCACGAAGCATCGTTACCCATCGCTCCTCAAAAACGGCAGCCCTTGCAGAGCAAGGGGAACCACTACTTCAAGGTCTCAAAGCGAGTGACGTAACCGATTGAAACGCTATTAGCGCGCACCACCGCTAACTAGCTAGCCATTTCACATCCGTTACATAAAGTCAATCTCAGTTAGCTGGCTAAAGTTATACTGCATCTAAAGTCAATCTTAGTTAGCTAACTAAAGTTATACTACATCTAAAGTCAATCTTAGTTAGCTGGCTAAAGTTATACTGCATCTAAAGTCAATCTTCGTTAGCTGGCTAAAGTTATACTATATCTAAAGTCAATCTTAGTTCGCTGGCTAAAGTTATACTGCATCTAAAGTCAATCTTAGTTAGCTGGCTAAAGTTATACTGCATCTAAAGTCAATCTTAGTTAGCTGGCTAAAGTTATACTACATCTTAGTTAGCTGGCTAAAGTTATACTGCATCTAAAGTCAATCTTAGTTAGCTGGCTAAAGTTATACTACATCTTAGTTAGCTGGCTAAAGTTATACTGCATCTAAAGTCAATCTTAGTTAGCTGGCTAAAGTTATACTACATCTTAGTTAGCTGGCTAAAGTTATACTGCATCTAAAGTCAATCTTAGTTAGCTAACTAAAGTTATACTGCATCTAAAGTCAATCTTAGTTAGCTGGCTAAAGTTATACTGCATCTAAAGTCAATCTTAGTTAGCTGGCTAAAGTTATACTGCATCTAAAGTCAGTCTTAGTTAGCTGGCTAAAGTTATACTACATCTAAAGTCAATCTTAGTTAGCTGGCTAAAGTTATACTGCATCTAAAGTCAATTTTAGTTAGCTGGCTAAAGTTATACTACATCTAAAGTCAATCTTAGTTAGCTAACTAAAGTTATACTATATCTAAAGTCAATCTCAGTTAGCTGGCTAAAGTTATACTGCATCTAAAGTCAATCTTAGTTCGCTGGCTAAAGTTATACTACATCTTAAGTCAATCTTAGTTAGCTGGCTAAAGTTATACTACATCTAAAGTCAATCTCAGTTAGCTTGGCTAAAGTTATACTGCATCTAAAGTCAATCTTAGTTCGCTGGCTAAAGTTATACTACATCTTAAGTCAATCTCAGTTCGCTGGCTAAAGTTATACTACATCTTAAGTCAATCTCAGTTAGCTGCCTAAAGTTATACTGCATCTAAAGTCAATCTTAGTTAGCTGGCTAAAGTTATACTACATCTAAAGTCAATCTCAGTTAGATCCACACTCTCTAATTGTGGGATAGATTTCCCTCTAGGTTCAGAGTAGTTGGTGGTCTCATGTGGGATAGATTTCCCTCTAGGTTCAGAGTAGTTGGTGGTCTCATGTGGGATAGATTTCCCTCTAGGTTCAGAGTAGTAGGTGGTCTCATGTGGGAGAGATTTCCCTCTAGGTTCAGAGTAGTTGGTGGTCTCATGTGGACTAGATTTCCCTCTAGGTTCAGAGTAGTTGGTGGTCTCATGTGGACTAGATTTCCCTCTAGGTTCAGAGTAGTTGGTGGACTCAGGTGGACTAGATTTCCCTCTAGGTTCAGAGTAGTTGGTGGACTCATGTGGACTAGATTTCCCTCTAGGTTCAGAGTAGTTGGTGGTCTCATGTGGACTAGATTTCCCTCTAGGTTCAGAGTAGTTGGTGGTCTCATGTGGACTAGATTTC